>NC_142790.1:29735006-29802506 GCF_988280905.1 Pimephales promelas | reverse complement strand
TTTCCAATAATTGTAATGAAATATGAGTAATACTATATGATTAGGTTCCATCTGTTAACATTAGTTAACTAACATGAACCAACAACACTTTTAATCTCAGTTCATGTTAATTTTAGCATTAGTGCTGGGCAACAATTAATCATGGTTAATCACATCCACAATAAAGGTTTCAGTGTATAAATAATTATTTCATAGATATAAATGCACACAAATGCATATATATATGTAAGAAATATTTGCATGAATATATAGCACATTTAATTTATATTATATATACAGTGATGTGAATAAGTTTGGACACCCATGCTAAAGTTGCCTAAAAAGAGGAATAAACAATCATCTTTTGGATATTGATCTTAATGCCTTAATTAAAAAAAATTGGAAAAAATCAAACCTTTTAAGGACACAAATTTTCTTTGTGAACGAATAATTTATCATAAATAAATAAATGTTTTTCCTTAAAATACAGGGTGCATAAGTCAGGGCACCCCTATGTTAAATTCCCATAGAGTCAGGCAGATTTTTACTTTTAAAAGCCAGTTATTTCATGGATCCAGGATAATATGCATCCTGATAAAGTTCCCTTAAAATATCCCCACATCATCACACACCTTCACCACACCTAGAGATTGGCATGGTTTTACTTCAGTTAGCCTAATAGCTGGTTTGATTTGCATTGAAAGATGATCTTATGGAAAGTACCCCATGCAAATCTATGGGAATTTAACATAGGGGTGTCCTGACTTATGCACCCCGTATTTTAAGGAAAAACATTTATTTATTTATGATACATTATTCATTCACAAAGAAAATTGGTGTCCTTAAAGGTTGGAGTTTTCCTCATTTTTCTAATTAAGGCATTAAGATCAATATCCAAAAGATGATTTTTTATTCCTCTTTTTAGGCAACTTTAGCATGGGTGTCCAAACTTATTCACACCACTGTAAATATAAATATTATATAAATATATATATATATATAAATCTTAATATATACATATATGTGTGTGTATTTATATATACAAAATAATTACACACAGCACACACACATGTATTATGTAAACACAAACTTTTATTTTGGACGTGATTAATCGTTGCACAGCACTACTATATATATAAACTACTGAAGGTTTCAAAGAAAACGACCGACTCAAGATTCTGCCAATATTCAGGATAGATTCGTAAGCGTTTATAATTGATCCTCAACTCTCGACATCATGACCCCGAACGACCCGGCCCAAACCAGAGTCACACTGAACATCCGACGGATCGACGACAATGAAAACGATAAACACTGAACACAAAACACTCAATCGTTCAGTCTGAAAGGGTGTGTGTGTGTGTGTGTGTGCTGATGCATTTACATATGAAATCAAATGTGACTCCATCAATCATGATGACACATTCATGCAGTGTGTGTGAGTGTGTGCGCATGCGTGCATGAGTGTGTGTGTGTGTGTGTTTCTTGTGTACCTTTGCATGATGAAGGTCGACTCCATACATGGACAGTTTCTTCACATTCTCCAGAAAGTGCATCTCGGCTTCGGCCGGCGTCATTCCTCTGAGACACACACAAACACAACCGCACTGCATCATGGGAAACATCAGCACAATTACGCTTGAGTCATTCACACGGTGTTTAACTTCCTAACCCAATAGTTTACACGTACTGCGTTCGATTAAACTGAGAAGGGTCACAGCACTTGTATGCTGTCCTATAGTTAGTTTCACTGCTTCATTTGTAAGTCGCTTAATAAATAAATAAATGTAAATTGGGACGGGATTCACTTGTAGTTCTTGTGCAGGTCCATGATCTTCTCCTCCATCTCTTTGGTCTGATGAGGCGCGAAGCGAAACTCGCTGACGTACTCGTAGCCGTACTCGTCCGGGTCGTGGTCGCCCAGCTCCGACTGGACCGTGTACGAGCCCAGAACCGTGTGTGTGGCGAACGAGCACGGCAAGCGGCCCGAGATGATGTCATCCCTCAGCTGCAGACACAGGTAATACCTGACCGACACACGGACACACACATTTTATATCATGAAATATTATTACAATTTAATATACGTAATATATTTGAAAATCGAATTTATTTCCAGCATCATCACTCCAGTCTTCAAAGTCACATGATCCTCCAGAAATCACTCTAATATGAGGATCTGATGATCAAGAAACATTTATGATTATTATCAATGTTGAACTGTTGTTTAATATTTTTTTTGGATTCTTTGATGAATATAAAGTTCAAAAGAACAGCGTTTATTTTAAATAGATTTTTATGCAACATTAAATGTATTTACTGTCACTTTTGATCAATTTAATTAAACCTTGATGAATAAAAGTATTAATTTATTTTATTTCTCCCCCCCCCCAAAACATTTAATAATAACCCCCAAACTTTTGAACGGTTTCATAAGCTTTCTATTTCAGATAAACACTGTTCTTTTGAACCTTCCATTCATCAAATTATCCTGAAATAAATATCTAAACAACTAAATAATAATCATAAATGTTTCTTGATCATCAGATCCTCATATTACAGTGATTTCTGGAGGATCATGTGACTCTGAAGACTGGAGTAATGATGATAAATTGCTTTAATGTACAGTATATTCACATTGACAACAGATGATTTACAATGCAATAATATTTCATAATTTTACTGTATTTTTAATCAAATAAACACAATTTTTTAATAAACACATTTTTTAAAAACATTAAAAAATCGGACTGATCCCGAACTTCTGACTGGTAGTGTGTGTGTGTGTGAGTGTGTGTGAATGAGTCAGACCTGGTGATGTCTTCGGAGAGCAGCGCCGGTTCAGGAGGATAAAACTTCACGTTGAATGAGAAGTTCCAGGCGACCCCTGAGGAAGACAACGCAGAGGTCAAGCGCAGCACACGAGCACAGGACAGGACAGGTGTGTGTCCCGAGAGAGAGGGCCTCACCTCGGATCTGCTTCTTCAGGTCTTTGGAAGGATCCAGCCAGTTCTGAAACGAATCGTTCAGATGAATCACGACTCACTGAATCAATGTTCAAAATTGCATCTGTGTGAATCTGTTACCTTTTGATTCTCCACATCACGGAAAGTGATTCCGAAGTAATCTTTCTCCAGGAGATTGAGATGTTCACAGACTTTATCGAACAGAACCTGACCTTTATCACGCTTCTGTAGACAGAGAGATAACATTAAACACAATAAAGGGGCGGGGCCTGGTTGAGTTAGTTAGTAGTGTCATGAAACCAAGCTCTAACCTTCCCGTCTCTCTCTTACTGTGATCCAGCACTGAGTGAGTTCACCTGCAGTTCCTCCACTGGCCACTAGAGAGACTCACTCCCATAGACCCGCATGTTAAAATGCCCAACTTTACAGCAGAATTAAACATGTTTACAGTCTGGTGTTAAAAGTGGTTTTGGTCTATATCGCTAATGTTGCCCTTCATGACGACTGTGAGGGGGGCATTTTTTTTTATAACTCATCCGTTTAAATTATATTAAGCATTGAAGTTCTGCATAATTAAGGGCGTGGCCACTTGAGTGATGTCACTACTAGCCGTTTGTCTACTACCGTTAGCGTCACGTCACCTCAGCTAATCCGCCTCTGCACATGTTCGTTTATCCAGGAGTGACCCTGCCAAGATGGCGACGACAGGCTCCGCCCACTTTGGGCTTAAAAAACACTCTTCAGAAACACTACAGGTGACGTCACACACACTACACACATATTTTATTACACTCTATGGTTGAAACTGGTGGTTATGCAAAGGGGCGGGACATTTCTCAAAGCGCTCGACCAATCACAACACACTGCTCCAGCCGACCAATCAAAGCACAGTGTGCTTTTCAGGAGGAGGGGCTTCATAGAGACAGGAAGTGAACAGAGCGTTACTGACAGACTGGGAAGAGAGGAGCCGTAACAATGGAGAATATGAGGAGAATAATCAACATTCAAGCAGGAAAACCTGTTCTAGAAGAGCCTGAAACAATATCACGACACTGAGGACATAAAATAGTTCAATAACTCGTGTTTTTGCTCTTGTCATACACTAATATTACACTCCATCTGTGTGTTCTCGTCGCTAATAAGCTCATCATGAGACACACTTGAGTGCAGTGATGATGATGCAACTATTAAGACACATAAGAAACAAGATTCACACAAACCCTGAGAAAGAGAGAGAGAGAGAGAGAGAGAGAGAGAGAGAGAGAGAGAGAGAGAGAGAAAGAGAGACACAGACGGGTTTCATAAAGGGCCGCCGATGATGAAAGTGTTTCAGTCTTTATCTTCACGATCCTCTTGATTCAGTCTATAATGATGATGTTGCTGATGTTGAGTCTCGTGTGCACACATCAGGTTAATAAGGTCAAAAATACAGGATTTGAAATTAACTTTTTCGCTCACTACTAGATATTTAAGTTTAGAGCTTCTACTAGCCAAAAGAAAAGAAAAAGATGCTTCTGTCCACTCACACTTCACCAGTTCACGTGTCATAGTGCAATAAGGAGAATGGTTTGTTTCTGGAATGTTGCTTTAAAAATGCTAATTAGACTATCTAATTAAATATGCACTAATTTGCATACATTTCCGGGACAGAAATATGAGCATTGTTTGATTTTTTTTTAAGGTTTTTAAAGTTTACAGGGATGATTTAATTTTTTTTTTCACTTAGAACATCCAACAGGCAAAAAAGCAGAATATAGATATTAGTGAGTGAGATTTCTGACCGAAACTCACTTTAAAGATTTACAGACACAAATAGTGTGTGTGTGTGTGTGTCTCACCTCCACCACGCAGGTGTAGTCGGAGCCGTCGAGCAGTGAGATCTTGCACTGCATGCTCTTGGGTTTCTTGATCACTTTCACAGGAGATCGGGTGAGTTTGCTGGAGGAGGACCAGTGGGAGGAGCCGTCGTCCTCGGCCAGCTGCTGATTGGCTTTCCCCTGTGGGACTCCGCCCACCTCACGCTCCCCAGCCTGACATCACAGAGAAACACACTCAATCAGACACTGACACCTGTGTGTGTGTGTGTGTGTGTGTGCTGGTTTGACCTACATTGCATTGTGCTTACGTTGTGGTGTGTGTTCAGGGTTCAGGCCACGCCCCCTATATTATGAGGAATTGCCGATCCTTGTAATTCAAAACTTGTGATAGGTGGGTTTAGGGTTATGGGATAGAAAATGTTATTAGCTCAGTAAAAACCATTATGCATATGGAATGACTTCATAATGATAGGAATGTGTGTGTGTGTGTGTGTGTGTGTGTGTGTGTGAGAGAGAGAGAGAGAGAGAGAGAGATAGAGAATGTGTTTCATAATATCAAACCCTTTTTTTATTTTAAAAATGATTATATCTGAAAATCAGTGGCAACTGAATGTAATAGTTTGGCCTAAACGTTTAGCAAAATAAAAACAATGTGTGCTGTATACTGTAGCGTTACCGTGACAATCAGAAGATATACCTGTTGTTTCCTGACAGGCGTGCTGTGGGCGTCGGCCGGGGGAAGCTGGTTGTCGAGGGGCGGGGCCAAAGGGGGCGGAGCCACACTGGCCTCCTGCTGCTCTGCTTTACTCTCCGTTTCTGTCGTCATTTCAGATCAAACTGTGATCAGAGCGGAGACACACACGCATGAACACCTGCGACGGACACTGAGATCATACAACAGCCCAGCATTTCCAGCATGACCTTTGACCTCAGTGTCAAGCTCTGATGTTTTAGGGTGAACTTTACTTTGAGTGGATATTAATGTGATTCTGCTCACAGACGGTCAGATTTAACATTCATCTTCCATTACCCACTGATTCCTGTTCATGTGATCATGACGAATGATGCACAGGATCATGGGTATTAATGTTTGTCTTTCCTCTGTAGGACAGCGTTTGACATGTCTCTGCACAGATCTGGATCAAAGGCATTATGGGAAAGGCATTAAGATGCAGACGAAAACTGTTTTATGGCTCGACAAATGAAACTGTGTATCATGCAAACAGACAGAGAACTCTGGGATAGATCCAGAGAAGATCAAATGAAGGAAAGGTGAGAGGATCCCATCGGATGAGGAAGATGAAACAGTGCAAACAGGAAGCAGTCGAGATGCGTTTCCTGTCCCTCATTAGAATGAGTCTTTCATTTCTGTAGAGGAGGACAAATATAGATTCTGCCACTGTGGGACTCGAGTGTGTGTGTGTGTGTGTGTGTGAGATCAGAGATTGTCCTGCGTGAGCTGAATGAAGAATCAGTGTTTAACTCCTGGAACAGGACGATGCTCATCAGACACTCGATTGCTGTAGTCAGATGCTGGACAATATCTTCTGAAGTGAGCGTGAGGTGTTGAACTGTGCTGGGGGTGTAAGGGTGGTTGCCAGGGTGTTGCTATACAGTTATCAAGTTTGTTTTGATTTATTTTTAGTGTACTCCAAGGTGGTTGCTATGCAACTAAAATAGCTTCTTTTTAGTGTGTTCATAGTTCTGTGTAGTAGTGTTATTGTGTTACTAAGGTGTTGCTATGCAGCGGCTAAGGTGTTTTGAGTGGTTTTGCTGTGTTTCCAGGGTGTTGCTATGCAGCGGCTAAGGTGTTTTGAGTGGTTTTATTGTGTTACCAGGGTGTTGCTATGCAGCTGCTAATGTGTTTTGAGCAGTTTTACTGTGTTACCAGGGTGTTGCTATGCAGCGGCTAAGGTGTTTTGAGTGGTTTTACTGTGTTACCAGGGTGTTGCTATGCAGCTGCTAATGTGTTTTGAGCAGTTTTACTGTGTTACCAGGGTGTTGCTATGCAGCGGCTAAGGTGTTTTGAGTGGTTTTACTGTGTTACCAGGGTGTTGCTATGCAGCTGCTAATGTGTTTTGAGCGGTTTTACTGTGTTACCAGGGTGTTGCTATGCATCTGCGCCTGCTAATGTGTTTTGAGCGGTTTTACTGTGTTACCAGGGTGTTGCTATACAGCTGCTAAGGTGTTTTGAGTGGTTTTACTGTGTTACCAGGGTGTTGCTATGCAGCTGCTAAGGTGTTTTGAGTGGTTTTACTGTGTTACCAGGGTGTTGCTATGCAGCTGTGCCTGCTAATGTGTTTTGAGTGGTTTTACTGTGTTACCAGGGTGTTGCTATGCAGCGGCTAAGGTGTTTTGAGTGGTTTTACTGTGTTACTAGGGTGTTGCTATGGAGCAGCTAAGGGTTTGACTGTATAATCTTTCTATCATATTTGGGGAACCTTCCTCTAACACATCACCATAACACGACAAAACCAACACATCTGCATTAAAAAATGCAATATTTCATATTTTTATAGTATTATTACCATGATGAAAACATATCATAGAAAACCATGGTACATATAAAGTATAATAATGGATGAATAAAGGATCAGATTATAGTTATTCCCCACTGAATCTCAGACCAGATCTCCTCCTTTCTGGTCTGAGGATCTGGTTTGGCTTTAGTCTGTGAGTCCTTGAGATGTGCCTTTGTGTCTCTGCAAAGGACATGCCGGAGGCTCTCAGCCAATCAGATGCTCCGACACAGCCATGTGTCTTTAAGAGCTCACCACGCTTCCACACACAGACGTCACCTAAACCCTCCGTTCCTCTCTGTGATCTAGAACACGCCGGCGACTCATGAACCCAGCACTGACAGCTCAGTGAAATCCCCTCATGCATTATTCATGAGTCCGGTATTCATATATATAATTACTCCTGACGCTCATTAATATTTTCTGATAGACAATCAGTGGTGGCGGATCAAAAACACATAAACACCTCAGTGATGTGATCAGAAATAATAATAATAGTTCAACCGCACATCATCTGCTTATTGAGACAAAAGACAAAATTATAGGTTTCAGAGATGATCAAGCGAGTAATCAATAAATCAATCTTACATCATTATTCTAATCACATGACAATTATTAAGTACATCTAATTTCAATTACTGTAAAGCTCAAAAATATTATTTATAAAGTAATAAAAGTATTAAACAAATAAATAAATATTAAAAAATATCTATACATTTGGCAGTATTTGTTGTACTGCCTATAATTCATCTGAATATCAATGTTAAAAAAAAAACATTGTATTACAGTAACAAGAACATAATTTGAATCACCTTAAATAATGAAAATTATAAATGTAAAGTACATAAAACATCTAGATGAATCACAGTATGTGGTTGCTGGGGTGTTCTGAGTGATTTTAGTGTGTTAGGATTTTCCTACGCAGTTACTAAGGTGTTTGAGTCATTTTTGTGTGTTCCTAGATGCTTGAAAGGGTATTGCTATGCAGTTGCTATAACGTTCTGAGTGATTTTAGTGTGTTACTAGGGGGTTGCTAGGGTGTTGCTAAGCTGTTGCTAAGGTGCTCTGATCAGTTTTAGTGTGTTCCTAGGTGGTTGCTAGGGTGTTGCAATGCCGTTGCTGAGGTATTGTGCATGGTTTTTAGTTGGGTGCTCCTATGTGATTTCTAGGGTGTTGATATGTAGTTGCTAAGGTGGTCTGAGTGGTTTTTAGTGTGTAACTGGATGGTTGTTATGCAATTGTTAGTAATTGCATAACAAGCAATTGTTGCAGTTGCTTTTAGTAGGGTGTTCATATGTGGTTGCTAGTGTGTTGCTCTGTTGCTAGGGTGTTCTGAGTCATTTTAGTGGTTGCTATAGTGTTGCTATGCAGCTGCTAATGTGTTTGGCATTGATTTTAGTAGGCTGCTCCTAGGTGGTTGCTGGGGTGTTGCTGAGGTGTTCTGCATGTAATTTAGTAGGGTGTTCCTAGGTGTTGCTAGGGTGTTGCTATGGAGTTGCTAAAGTGTTCTGAGTAATTTTTGTGTTCCAGGGTGTTGTTATGTAGCTGCTAATGTGTTCTGCATGGACAGAACACCTTAGCAACCACCTAGGAGCACCCTACTTAAATCAATGCTGAACACATTAGCAGCTAAAATTATATAAGTACATAAATTATATAGTACAATTATATAGTACAATTATAAGTACATAGATACATTAAAGTAATAAGAATGAGTAATGTAATGAATATAACGTCAAAATGCAAAACAAATAAAGTAATGGAATTAAAATAGGATACTAATTTTTTCTAGTGAAAAATAACCTTTTGATTTTGGGATGAAATATGTGAAATAATTCGCCCTAATGTATCATGTCCTTTTGCTCTCAGAGATGTTCCTGAACACAGAACTGTCCGACAAGAGCGACGAGAACCAGAACAATCCCTGAATCTAGGCCGAGATGAGTTACAGTCAGAAATAGAAGCTGTTCTTCCGTCTGATCTCACGAGACGTCTGCTAAACGAAGGACACACAGGCATTTGTACGGCTGTCACTGTACAATTTTGTCAGATTTAAATCAAAGGATCACACACACACACACACACTTCATAAAGTCACACTGCAGGAACAATGAACATCAAATCCACAAGCAGACCTTCAGATTCTGTGCATGTTAAAACAATAAAAAAAACAACCAAATCATTACGAGCATGAGCTGTAATCAATGCCAACACACTCATTATGTCCGCTTAACTGAACATATCACGTGTCAGCAGCCACCGTCAGTGAGTCTGATGACAACAATACACATAAATCCACTGTAAATGAGTTATGATGCCAGTTATGACTAATAATGTCCAATTGATAGATATTGCACAGACTGTCAATGCTGTGCTCAATGCCATTATTTACACCCTGCATTTCTGCATATAAATAAATAATTCATGAACACAAAACATGAATATTAATCATCAATTCTCTTCTCAAAAAATGGAGTGGAATTTCAAATCAGAATTTTCTGATTATATTTGATCTGATTATGATGTTATGATGACATCAGAATTCCCTCAGGATTTTGGAAAATAAAGATAATTCCTATCAGTGTATTTCTCACCTCGCGCACACAAACACACACACTGTAAATTCTGCGGGCTTTATCGCGTCATACAAAACACGAGTGACGTCACGCCGGCATTTCGCGTGCACGCGCAGGCCACACCCACCGCATTGCAGAACCACAAAAATGAAACCGGTCCTAGAGAAGTTCATAAACTCACATCATGTGACCACGAAACCCGCAGATGCACAACGAAACACGAGTGCATCACATACAATCATATAGACGAGAGCGCGCGCGAGGCATTCAACGACAGGCACGCGCTTGTGTGTCACAATGACTGTCAAATTTCACACACATATAAAACTATTTCTTTGAGTTCTGCTAAATGATTAAGGACACACACACACATGATGAAGATGTGGTGTTACTCTCGTTGCACACACATACACGCACACACACGAGAGCGGATGAACGGGTGTTTACCGGCTCGGATGATGATGCTGCTGCTGCTTCCCGTTGCGCGAGGCGACAGACTGACTGCACACACACACACACACACACACACACACACACTCCCGACTGCGCATCACACACTCACACAGCTTTACTAGTGGCTGATCCTCCTGGAGTAAATGCGTGTAAACTCACCCGTGTCGTGATGCTCCGGTCACTAGTGTCGGTCTAGTGTGTGTGTGTGTGTGTGTGTGTGTGTGTCGGTCGAGTTCAAAGCAGTGCAGAACACACAGGGTTAAGCAATGAATGTGCTGACTCATCACTAATATATATAGCTCACTCACTGTATTTATCACACACGCACTGAAATACACGAACATAAAAAAATACATTTAATAAAAAAAAAAAAAGATAGTTGCTACAATAACATGTTCGAGTGATATCTTTAGGACATTTACGACTAGACATAAAAAAATCATCCAAATATGGCACTGCATCTGAAATGAAAAACAGTGTGTGACGAAACACAAGTAATAATGACAACATGGCGAATGTATCGCGTCCGGTTTACATTCATACACACATTTACACTATAGAGAATACGATTGCACTTTATTTTAAGGTGTCTGTGTTACAGAATAATTATATATTTAAGCACTGAGTACTAATAATTAACTACATGTACTTACAAAATTTGGTTGAGGGTTAGTTGCATGTAATTATGCATAATTTACTGTAATTATTATGGTAACATATGTGACAAGCACACAGTAAAATAAACTTTGCCAAAGCCAAAGTCGAATGAAATGTAATTTGCACTGGTATTTTCTTCCCTATTGTTCCATATATCGAGTGAAACGCGTCTGGAACAAGAACACACGTGGGCGGGGCTTGATTGTGTCTGTGAGGATTTGATTGAATGGTTGTGGTTTGCTATTGGTGGATGTCATGTGAGTCACAGGTTATAGCCCCGCCCTCGTCATCAGGGATAAATGTTCTGATTTAAGATTACCAGTCACTAAACAACATAATTCAGCTTGAAACATGTGTCATGTGACCATGTGTCACTTTAAACACACGGGTTTATCACAAGCTGTGAGTTCTGCCATCTGCATCCGTCTGTGATCCTCAGAAGAGCGTTCACACACACACACACACACACATCAGACGTCTCCCTGCTGCTCCTTTAATGCTCGGGGGTCTGCTGTGCATGTAGATGAGTCCTGCCTTCCCATCATGCATCTGCACAAGGACACACACAGCATCAGTCTAGCAGAAGCGCATCACACACGGCGAGTTCAGGCCGTCAATCACACGTCAAACGTCACTCTGATTGGCTGCTGTTGAAATTTGGCTTCACTAATGCATCTTCGTTAGGGGAGTAACAGTATATCGTGTCACAATATTATATCACAATACAAAAATGTGACAATATGTATTGCGGATAGTTTAGAAAAAAATTAACTTTTCAGAGTTTTAGTGTCAGTACTACATTAAAGTAACTACTATATATAATGTTGGATATAATGTATAATAATGGCTCCAAATATCTGACGTTTCCAGTAAAAGTGTCCGACATTATTCTAAATATATCTAGTCAGTGACAGAGATCATCATATTCATCTACAATAATCTGTGTTTCAGCTTCAGAATCATGAATATTCTTATTCTGGTGTCTCTATTGTCCTGTGTGTCCAAGATATTCATTCACACACACACACGTAATTCTGAATTTAGCTTTTTAATCAATAGAACATTTCTTGTAAATCTTTCATCATGTATTGGAGTATCGCAGTAATATCATATCGTGAGTTCAGTGTCGGGATATGTATCGAATCGTTACACCCGTAATCTTCATACTCGGATAATCTTCTGAAAACCAGAGAGAGTGTGAGTGTGTGTGTGTGTGTGTGTGTGTGTAAACTAATTTGCTGCTCGGCTGGTTTGTGGATGTCAGGCGGGTCGATCGGTCTGTAATCGGGAGCGTCTCAAACTCCAGAGCTTCTCACAAACACACTGACACACACCAGCTCTGTGAAGGAGAAGAGGAATGCAGAGATCTGACGTCTCAAACACAAGCTCTATATGTTCAGTCACTGAGATTCCGTTTGATGATGATGAAGCAGAAATTACACACAAACATCAGGCAGAGCAGAAAAAAGAGCATTAGAATAGAGTAAACAGATCTAAATGAAAAACAAAAGCTCTTGCAGGGAGGGCTGGACGGGGGCTTGGGCCAGTACAATCACCTAGCAACACCCTAGCAACCACTCAGAACACCCTAGCAACCATCTAGAAACCACTCACAACCCCCTAGCAATGAGCCAGAACTCCATAGCAACACCCTGGCAACCACCCATAAACAATTCAGAACACCCTAGGGACCACCCAGAACACCATAGCAACACCCTGGCAACCATATAGAAACCACTTAGAACACCCTAGCAATGAGCCAGAAGTCCATAGCAATGCCCTGGTAACCACCAGGAACACCATAGCAACACCCTGGCAACAAGAATACCCAAGCAACCACATAGAAACCACACAGAACACACTAACAATGAGCCAGACATCAATAGCAACACCCTGGCAACCACCCAGAACACCATAGCAACACCCTGGCAACAAGAATACCCAAGCAACCACCTAGAAACCACTCAGAACACACTAACAATGAGCCAGACATCAATAGCAACACCCTGGCAACCACCCAGAACACCATAGCAACACCATGGCAACCACCCAGAACACCATGGCAACACCCTGGCAACCATCTAGAAACCACTTAGAACACCCGAGCAATGAGCCAGAGGTCCATAGCAATGCCCTGGTAACCACCAGGAACACCATAGCAACACCCTGGCAACAACCTAGAAACCATTCAGAACACCCAAGAAACCATCTAGAAACCACTCAGAACACACTAACAATGAGCCAGACATCGATAGCAACACCCTGGCAACCACCCAGAACACCATAGCAACACCCTGGCAACCACCTAGAAACAATTCAGAACAAGGCAGCAAGATTATTTATAAAGCACATTTCATACACTATGGCAATTCAAAGTGCTTTACACAGAAAGGAATTAAAATAATAACAAAATAAAAGCAGGAACATTTTAAACAGTTATTATAGGGATTAAAATAGATATAAAGATTTTACAGCTACAAAATTATTTTGATGAGTAAACATTCACATACTGTAGATAAACTTCTCATCTGGCAAATCAGTGGTGTATCATTATTATCATCTCCCAGTTTCCCCATGTTGCTTGTACTGTGTTTGTGGTGTTCTGTAGAGCACCCTAGCAATGAGCCAGAACTCCATAGCAATGCCCTGGCAACCACCCAGAACAGCAACACCCTAGCAACCACCCAGAGGACTCCAGCAGTGCAGTGGTTAGTTCGCCATAGGAACATCAATCAGTCGGTATCTGTTGGAGTGTACTCACGGTCCGGGTCCGAACATGAACAGTGTGTGTGTGCGCGTGCTTGTAACACACGGTGTGTTTGCAGTCACACACGCTCAGATCAAATGATCCAGACGGATTACTGACGCGCTGCAAACGCTCTAATCGCATCAGTGCGCGAGTGCAAGCGTCCACAGACGGGCTTCTGATCATACACTACCCATCACACATGTCACAGTCATTCACTGCACGGCATTCTGGGTACTGATGGGGTTGGGTTAGTTGAATGACAGCATCTGTGACGAGTTCAACTCCTGTCAATCACTCCAAACTAATCAAGATCACAGGAACACGTCAATAAAACTCCAAAAGGAGATGTTTTGAAGAACGTTTTGAGGACAAACAACTTTGGACCCCATTGACTTCCATTGTATGGAGACATTTCTCAAAATATTTTCTTTTTTTTGTGTTCAGAAGATTGAAAAGCAAACAGCCTTGAATCGACATGAATAAACGATGACAGAATGATCATTTTTGAGCTTAAAAACACACAAAAAACTCTAATTATTAATTATAGTCACATTTTTGAATTGTTTATAAAATAATATTGAGACGTAAACATACTAGTTTAACATGGCAGACCAGTGTCAAATAATCACTAACTTTACTTACGTTCCAATTCACAAAGATTACACCTCATATTACACATACTGTGCTGAATAATTAAAATGAAGTCCCCCAATCATTGTATCCCTCAAAACTCACCATATTTAACATATTTAAAAGTCTGCTTCCATTATAAGTGCATTATGACACTCGTGTTTGTTTGTTTGTTTGTTTGTTTAGCCGAATGGTCATTCCCCTAACCTTGTGTTGAATACTGTGTGTAACCCCATCAGGTCAGAATGAGTTCCAGGAGTAAACAGACTCTCAGATCTTAACGCTGCGTTGGACCTGGAGCATCAGGAGGACGACACACACACACACACAAACACACACACACACACACACACACACACACGAGTCGAGCTTTATTCTCTGAACACACCAGATGAGAGCCTGAGCTCAGATGCACATCGTCTACAGGGAACACCAGAGAGGTCAGATCACAGAAACTGATGGATTTAAATGTGTGCAGCTGCACTGCAAGTGTGTGTGTGTGTGTGTGTGTGTGTGTCACACAGTAATGGCTGTGTCACACAGAGAATGATTTTACACAGAACAACCCACACACTTCTCTAACTCATGGTTTATTTCTGTCCCCTACAGTCAGTGTTATCAACCCGTGAGATTCTCACAGCGATTCGGCCTCACACTGACCCATACACTCCAGCAGATCAACCACACACACACACACACACACACACACACACACACACACACACACACACACACACACACACACACACACACACACACACACACACACACACACACACACACACACACACACACACACACACACACACACACAGCTCTGTCTGTAATCCAGTCCTCACGACTAAACCTCTGAACACCAGCGATCACGGATACACCTCAGAACAGTGTATATATTTATTTGTATACATATAAATTGAAATAAAGAAGCTAACTGAATAAAATTGAAAAGTATTGAATAAAAATATTAAATGTTTGTATAAATATTAGGTATACATAATTTTTTTAAAGAGTCAAATTAATCAAATATTAATCATTTAATTTTTTTTTTTTAACAAAACTACAGTAAAACTTAAACTTTTTTTTACCAAGACCAAGTTTACCAATAAATATTAGGTATACATAATTTTTTTTAAAGAGTCAAAATAATCAAATATTAATCATTTAATAATTTTTTTTAACAAAACTAAAGTAAAACTTTAACTTTTTTTTTACCCAAAACTTTTTTTTTTAACAAAAAAGTTTACCAAGACAACATTTCAAATTTTCGTGTAATTTAAGAAGAACTCAAATGACAAAAAACTATATATATATATATATATATATATATACTAAAAAACTGAAATAAATACAAAATCATAAGTTTATATATATATAAAAAGTAATATATATAAATAAATAACAAACAAAATTGCTCAAATTTTAACTAAAATTTTTAACTTTGCAACTAATATATATATACACATACACATACTCATACACAAATTACTAAGCATTCATTTTAATTTTAGTTAAAGCTAATAAACTAATAGAAAATGAAAAAAAAACTAAATTACTGAAGGGTTAACTCAAATGTTAGAATGAAAGTGAAGGCAGAAAATATAAGAATAAAACCTAACCTCCAAATATGACTAAATACTACAATAACATATTAATGATACTAAAACAACATTTCTGGGAAGTTCAGGAAGCTTCATCAATTCCAGCTTTAGTCATAAATCCAAAAAGATTAAGAATTAATTTGTAAAAGTAGAAAGCTTTGCATTCCTTCGCAAAGACAATTGATATTCGAACAAACAATATGAAAAAACAACACAGATGTGCAATAAGAGCTGAATATATATATATAGGCTATGCATGTATATGACGTCCCTCCTCCGGCTTTTCATCATATTTCATCAACCTCAGGAAGAAGATTCATTCTCACACACACACACACACACACACACACACACACACACACACACACACACACACACACACACACACACACACGAGTCTCACGTCATGTGGAAACATGCCAAACATCACAATCATCCAATCACACACTTCACCGCAGATATCCAGAAGCTCCGAGATCATATTAACACATTCGTGTGTGTGTGTGTGTGTGTGTGAGCTCCTGACGAGAGATGTTCGGGAATCAATCTCAGTGAGCTGGAGGAGGATGCTCAGGCTCTTCTATAATTTATGCAATAACTGCATCCAGAAGGTCCATTCATCGGCATAATGGAGGTCTGTCCTGAAGAGCAGACTCGATCAATACTGATGATCATGCTCAGGTTCTGCCGCCAGTCTTCAGTGCAAACCGACAGACCGAGAGACACACTCACACACTTCTCTGGTTAATCTCTACAACTGGAGCGATGTGGGTTTAATCCACAGATCAGCAGATAATCTCAGTCCGAGAGGTTAAAACCAGGACAGCCCAGATGTTTCAATCGCTGGTTATTCCCAGTTCTCCAGAACGCCAACACAACCTTCCGGCAAAGTTAGCTGGTCTTTAATAATAATCAATGTGTGTGGAATGATACAAAGTAACGTTCTATTAATGTATGAAGAAAGATAAAAAGTAACGTTCTATTAATGTTTGAGGAAAGATACAAAATAACGTTCTATTAATGTTTTCAGATATATTAAAAATCACTTTCCACTTTCCTTTCCAACTTTCAAAGTAACAATCCGTTAATATTTGAGGAATTATTAAAAAGTAATGTTCTCATAATGTTAGCCGAATGATAAAATGATTATTCCAAATGCTATTAGATAAACCGATAAACCGAATGGCAGTGGCATGAACTGTATCTAATGTGAATCAGTCTGTGGTTTTGTTCTTGTTTTATGCTTGTATAGTTAGTTATGTGCTGGTGAGCCAAAGACAATAATGACATATACAATATAATACAATAAAAAGTTCTGTTCTCATAACGTTGCAGAATGATAACAAGACTTCCCCATGTTTTCTCTTATGTTCAAAAAAACTTAACAGGAACGTTCTTTGAATATAATTTTTATATTTAACTGGGTTCCTTGAAAAGCTTTGATTTGCTGAAGCGATCTATCAGACTTATGATCTATATTTGGCAGCAAACACAAGCAGAGATGATGATCTTTTGACTTTTAGAGAGAATAAAACACACAAACTCACCGTTCAGACACATCCAGGCCGAGTCCACATCACAGTCCGGGGTCAGACGACAGAGAAGAGAGAGATATGATATGACAGCATATGATTTATCGACATTATACACACAAACAATGGAATCAGACTCGGCTCGGTTCTGGACTGTTGATGCGCGTTCTGGAGGCGCGCGGGGACATCTGTGGTGTCGGGCACGCGCACCACATTCCTGTCTGCATGGAATCTGTCATTCAATATTCTCATGGATTCAGTTGCAGATATAAATAACCATAAACACACGCGTTCAGCAGAACACACAGAGAAACGGGATCTCGCGAAGATCAAATAGAGCATAAAACAGACACTAATGTGAATGAACACGTTCATTAATGAAGCTCTTCAGCAGTGTGTGTGTGTGTGTGTGTGTGTGTGTGTGTGTGTGTTCAGCAGAACTAACTAAATCCCTCACTAACGAGAAACAGCCGCAACGCGCATCATAAACACAAATATCAGACACACACCGATGTGTTTCTATAATCACAACAGAAAAGAGAGAAACACTCTTACCTTTTATTTATTGACTTTTACTCCTTCAACTCTTTCCGATCCAATAATCCAGTAATTGTGAAGATGAAGATCAAATGGAGATGAAGATGAAGAGGAGCTTCGGTGCTCAGAGAAAGATGTTCGGCAGCAGACACACTGACCACACCCACTTATGCTAATGAGCTCCGCCACAGCGCATCCTGATTGGCTCACACTGCTGTCAGTCAGATTAATAACAACATCTGCTCTATCAGAAAACATCAAGCTGACAGCGATAGTATTTTTGTTAAATTTAACAGATTTCTGAGTAATTCCAACACTAAATCTTTTACAGTGTAGAAATAATTATTAATTACAAATAAAAACATAGGCTAATAAATCTGTTTTTGAGAGATATATAATTCAAAATGTCATGTTTAATTTAATATCACTTAAAAAAATTTGTAATTATATGATAGTTTCTAGTACCAGTTGTTTTGTCATGGTATAATATGAAGTGTTTCCTCGGGCACCGACGGTCTCGAGCCCTTCAGACGTGCACAGATGCGCGCCGCCGCTCTTCACATGTATAATTCCCTTTGAGTGGATGATGAGTTTATTAACATCACGCTTTCCAAACGAGCTCCAGCGACACACACACACACACACACACACACACACACACACACACACACACACACACACGACCATCCTGAGTGAAATAAAGACATGTGGAACAATACAAGATCTCAGACATCTGGAACATGTGTATAATTATTTTGTATATAAAAATATACACACATATGTATTCATATTTTTATATAAAAAAATGTCTTAAATATATACATGCATATGTGTGTATTTATACAAAATAAGTATACACAGCAGACAGCACACACGCATATATTATGTAAATTCAAACTTTTATTTTGGAGGCGATCAATCGTTACCCAGCACTAGAATATAACACACATTGGCTTTTTTTATTGCCAATGTGTGATCAGCTTGTTAAAAAAAAACAAAAAAAAACTTTTTATTTTAAAATTTTGTGAACGGAAGTATTCGGGACGGTTTTGCCGGGAAAATCAACCATATCCGATACTATCGTCTTTGAGATGATGCTGCTTCAAAATGCTGCTCTCTCTATTTTTGTTGAGTGTTTATTCTGTTAGGATCTTGAATCATGTTCAGTTTATTACGTCCATCGACTGTAAAACAAGATTAAATCACGTGTGCATGAGCACGAGCAACTAATTACTGCTGCAGTTCACTTAACGGCCACCAGCGTCGCTAATAACAAGGTTTTCTGAATTCTATATGTGTGTGCAAACATATAAAGCCGTATAATATGAATAACCCTTCTCCAGATGTTTAAAAAAGATTCTAAAGTTGCTGACCGATGCGTTTTTGTCTCAAATGCTCATCAATGTATAGACACAACACCTCACACTGCTTTACTCTCCCTTCAGGGGGGATTACACAGGTTTAACTGTGGAAGAACAGAATCTGAGCAAACCAGTCATCCTGAAACCTCATTAATCTGCCAAATAACCCAGAACCCTTTCCATAGGATTGCTGAGTAATTCTACTGAAATTAATTCATCAGAGCTCATTTGCAGGCCGTCCATTTTGGGAATTGTAGCTGGTAAACATCCGGCTCCTCTGGGCAGTGTTGGGCAGTGTTACAGAACTCAGACTGGATTATACAGCTCAGCTGGAAGGGACGCTTCATGTCTGATAAATGATCCATTCCGGACTTAAAAGCATTACGATTGATCAGTCAGGGCATTTTATGCAACTCAGATTCAATTGAAATTTGTTTTATAAAGCATGTGATGATCCTATTTTTCAGCACAAATCAATACAGAAATGCAGAACTGTAGAAAATCACGTGCTTCATCATTATTATCTTCACCAATAATCCAAAAAGTAGAACAACGACGCCCTCTTGCGGTCAGAGACGAGCACAGCAGCGTCACATCAAAAACAAAAAAAACACACTACATTTTAATTCAAAGCACAAGTGAACCTGAATATAATGTAGGTGTTTAAATACATTTTGACGGGTTATTTTGTAAATAAATTAATAAATACAAATCAAACTTACGTCTCCGATCTCATTGGCGTAGAAGTTGTCACATGACGAATCTGCATTTTAGCGGCTAATAACCTATGCTTAGTTTATTCTTAGCTAAAAACACTTAGTTTTTTCAAAAATGTATGTGCTCATTAATGTATATTTACTTCGTTCAAGTAATAAAGTATTCTCGTGAGTGTATAATATGCCATTGAAAATACATACGGGGTCGACATGTTGCCCCTCCATCTTGAAAGTACATTAGCCAAAGAGGGACATACCCGTTAATTCAAGCTTCGCCTTTCGCGTTTACGTTTGAGTTAACACTCATGGACGAGGTCGAACTGGAAGCCATGTTAATCTTGGACTACATTGGCCACCGTAGGAGTTAAAACAAAATCGGAATTGAGAGGAACAGAAACTAATATTCACTGGATGGTCATATACCTATTCACCACTAGATGGGGGTAAAAATCACCCAGTGTAGCTTTAAACAGACAGTAAAAGAGGATTTTAAAGCAGCGTGAGTAATGTTTCACTCATTTATTTACTTTAGTTTAATAGTTTACTTTAAAACATTTAAATGAATAAAGTTACAGTGCCATTTCAACGAGAGTGGTGAAATATACTTTCATATTCCTTTGAGTCTTTCATAACTGACAGTGAAAACTTCCCTTGAGATCAGAATTATATGAATATATTATTATGCAACACTCATGCAGATGAAATATTAGATCAGTGTTTGTCTGGCTCAGTCTGACAAACCGTCTTGAGAATCATCAATTATGCTGAAACACTCGTTAGTATGCAAGAATAAATGAGTCAGTAAGTCTGAAACCGTCTCTCAATAATGAATGAATATTGATCTCTGATTATGAGTATGTCTGTATGAGAGCATAGGCCTATTATTATCTGGATCAGAATGTTAATATAACGTTCTTTACAAAGTTATCTGGTCTAATGTTCTCATTTCTATCGTTTATGGACTTTTTTCCTGAAACGTTGTCTAATGTTTTTTAAAAAATGGTTTGGGGTTGTTCATAGAACATTCAAAAGTAACATTACCATAATGTTTGAATAATGATGGAAAGTGAATGTTTCATTACATAAAAAAAAGTTTTAAAGCATTTTTTAAAATGTACGGTTTGAACATTCTGAAAAAAAACATGTTTATAACTAAACCGGCAACCCGTGTTTCCACAGTTATACGGTAGGTGGCGCTGTTATGCAGAAGAAGCAGCAGAAACTAGTTTATTCTCATTTAGTCTTTGACAAAAACGCTATTTTCTCAGCTTTTTGTTCAAAACGCTGTTTTTTATTTAAGTGTTGAAAAAAATAAAGTTAGAATAAAACTTTTTGTTGTTTAAACGCAGATACTCTGTTCCTTTTGGTATATTGCATGTTTGGATATTCTATTCATACAACAAAAAGATTATTCTGAGGGCATGAAAGTTTTGTGAAAATGATGAAGAAAAAAAACTGTTTGATGACTAAATAAAAACTGTCAGGGAAAGAGTTAGAGGAAACATTATCAAAACATTGAAACATTTAGCAGCTGCACATTCTCAGTTATAAATGAAATTTGGGAAACTGAATGTGAGCCAGAGTGCATGCTGGGAGATTGAGGGTGTGTTTTGGCAGAGTTACATAAACAACTGTTGACTGTTACATAAGACAATTCAGATGTTTGAGAGCTATTTAAAACCGTCTTTTACTGGGATTGAGGCGCTTAACCCTTTGCTGAACATGTCTGTGTTTGCTGTAGAATGAACCCGCTACAAAACCCATCATCTTACTGGTTTACCATTAAAGTTCTGCTGGTTCTGCTAATAAAAAGCCTGGTGGAGAAACACCAGATCTCTTCAGTCAGTCAACACCGAGACAGAAACTGATCAGATGCCAGTTAATTTCATCAGCTTTTATCTTCCTCAAACTCAAAGCTTTATTGTCTAATAACCACATTTCCCAGCAGTTTATACTGAATCTCTGAAAGCCTGCAATTATTTCTTGGCCCTCCTGTCATTATTTTTAACAGAGCAAAAAAAAAAAACAAAAAACTCAGACTTAGAGACCAGAACAACACACAAACACATTAGCAACGCCCTAGCAACCACAGAGACCAGACTAAAAACTGCATGTGACCCCGAAGACAGGAGTAATGATGCTGGAAATCACAGGAATAAATTACACTTTACTATATATCCACATAGAATAATATTTCAATATTTAATTCAATATTTTCATTTATCATTAAATAAATGTGGCTTAGTGAGCAGAAGATACTTAAAAAGTTGTGTTATATATATATATATATATGAAGAGTTCAGATGCAAAAGCCTCTAAATGCCATTTGAAATTTTCTTCTTTAATGATGATTTTTATCAAGCTTGTATATTTAAGTTCAGTGATTTCACTTAAATGGCAATGATAATTACCTATTAATTGTTATTTAAGTGAAATTACTGAACTTTTTTGAAAATTTCAAATGGCATTTAGAGGCTTTTGCATCTGAACTCTTCATATATATATTATAGGGTTCTCAGAAACGTCTTCAGAACTGCATAGCAACACCCTGACAACCACACAACACTCTACATGTAAAACAGGGCTTAGTTTCTTCAGTAAATCTCACACTGAAAGAAATAATATGCTTTATCTAATCAATAAAATTGTGGCAACATATTACAAGCAATATTATTCATTAAATTGTACAGATTAGAATTAATTAGAATGTTAATTTGATTAACTATTACTCAATTCTAATTAGTTCAATTCAATAAATAATATTGCTTGTAATCTGTTGCCACAATTTTATTGATCAGATAAAGCATATTCATTTTTACAGTGTATGTTTATGAGAAACGGTGCTAATTATTCTCGCTCTAATGGCATCAGACTCATAATAGTACCACAGCTCTGAACAGAACAATAAGAGCCAGACAGTCTGAGGATAACAGAGGAAAGCGCTGCATAAATCACACAGCAGCACATGAGGCCGTGAGCCAAACTGCAGCATTATTGATCCGAGGATATACAACATACAGATCCGAGAGGAGAGAGAGAGAGAGACTGAAGGTTATATCTGAAAAAGTTCTGGAGGTCACAAACATGCTGACTGAAATGGGTTACACAATTAAAGCAGACTTTCAGAAGTATTTAACTTTAAGCACTGACTCAGGATATTCCCAGCTAACAAAATCAAAGAACATTTTGCTAGTGTTCCCATTGAGGCATGAATTATTTCGGGATGTTCTCTGAATGTACAAAACGTCCAGTGTTTAAAATGATTAAAGTCCCCCTGTGGTGTAAATCTAGCGCTTAATGTTGTTTATGTGTGTGTGTGGTGTTTTTAATCCACTTTAACACACACACACACACACACACACACACACACACGTGTGTGCTTTGATAAGTGGACAGCATTGCTGAGTATTTCCTCCTTAAAACTGCAGTGAACCAAAGACAGTCTCAAAAACACGCTTTGAGGTTTCTGACGTCACAAACCACCTTGTAACCAATCAGATCAACGTGTGTGTGTGATCGTCAACCAGTGGATCTCTGAGTGAGTGAGTGAGTGAGTGAGTGGAAGCGGGGCTAATTTGCATATTCATATAATGTCATTTTAGTAGTCAAACATGAGTTTTAAGGGAGAACGGGAGAAACACCGGTGCACAGATCTTCTAAGAGCAAATTTATTAAAGGTGCAACACTTGACTAACGTTTCGATGTACAACTACATCTTCATCAGAGTCCTGGACTCTGAGAGGACTCTGATGAAGATGTAGTTGTACATCGAAACGTTAGTCAAGTGTTGCACCTTTAATAAATTTGCTCTTAGAAGATCTGTGCACCGGTGTTTCTCCCGTTCTGTCTGATCTTGTCCTGCCCTGGTTGCACCGGATCGTTTTGGCATTTTTCAGTAGCACAGTAAGCCTCCCTTTCTTAAATGAGTTTTAAGGGATTGGAACATTTAAGGAATGCTATTTTTAATGTCCTCTGAACGTTCTGAAAGCAGTAACATTTGAAAATGTTAGACGAACATCAAACTAAAACGTTTCAGAAAAAAAGTTCCATGAATAATGTTTTTGTGAACCAGATAATGTTGAATGAATGTCCTATTGACGTTTCTGGAAGAAAGTTTGTTCATAACGGTTCTGGTGTTTGAGCCACATGACATCAGCTAAGATAATATTCATATTTTAATAATCTTTTGAAAGTTGAATCGTGTCATACAGTGTGTCAAACGGCACTTCAGATTCTAGACCAAATAAACATCCCAGAATCCGTCAAATCCATTAATAATACTTACTGATGTTTATTCTGTGGTTTTCCCTCCAAAATGATGTCACTTCCTGCAGGATGATGTCACGGATTTTTACAAAGGACCGACAGGATGGAAAGTTATATTGAGGCAAAGGGACAACTTTTAAAAGAAAACATGCTTAAATTAAGGGTTAAATAAGAAAATCACTGTTTTTCCACGTTAGTGCAGAACCTGAGATCGAAACCCAGTCAAACCAGAGCAGAGAAACGATCTCACGTTCACCTCACTGGGATTAAAGACAAGACAAATATATACTCTAATCTTTGTAAATTGTGAGTTTAATATTTTGTCCAGTGTATTCAGACATGTATGAAGCACAGGAGGAATCACTCGTGGCCCTGAAGACAGCTTCTGCTTCTCTGGTTTCTTCACTGGCCGTCTGGTGCGAATAGTGACCTGCTTACAGGACAATGACACTCATCATACATATTTCATATCTGTAAACGGATGATTTCACTGACACCATATCAGAAACACACACACACCATGGAGAGATACTGGAGTATCAAACACACTCTTACAAATAAAGCTCGACATCAATTTCACAAAAGGTCTTTATAGTGGAAAAGGGTCTTTAGATTTTTAAATGTTCTTCACACTGAGAAAAATAATAATTCTTTTAGAAACTGATCATCACTGAAGCTTCATTTTTAAGGGTGTGTTTAACTAGACAGAGTCGGACACAGTACTAGCAGTTTGAGATGGTGCTTGCTATTGTTTTCAGTTGCATTCAATACGTTTATTAATTAGCAGAATCTGATTGTTCTATTAAAGGCAAATGGAGACAAAATGACTGAATTAACCCGGGAAGCTTTAGTAGAGTTTAAAGTTATATTTAAACACCTTAACAAAGACAAACTCCCACACGAGCGTCTGTTCATTAACACCGCAAGCTGTTCATGGATCAAACTGCGTTCCGTTCAATTCACAGTTGGAATTTTCATGGAATAGAACAACACTTGAAGTTCCAATCAATTCTGGGGTGAAATAGAACAACACTTGAGGTTCCAATCGAAATAAAACAACACATGAAGTTCTAATCAAAACACTTGAAGTTCCAAATGGAAATGGAACAACACTTGAGGATCCAATTGAAATAGAACACTTGAAGTTCCAATCGAAATGGAACAGCACATGAAGTTCCAATCAAAACACTTGAAGTTAAAACTTGATCCAATCAAAATAGAACAACACTTGAAGTTCCAATCGAAATGGAACAAAACTTGAGGATC
Source organism: Pimephales promelas (assembly GCF_988280905.1). Lineage (NCBI taxonomy): Eukaryota > Metazoa > Chordata > Actinopteri > Cypriniformes > Leuciscidae > Pimephales > Pimephales promelas. The sequence continues at coordinate 29,776,884 of NC_142790.1, read as the reverse complement.
CAATCGAAATAGAACAACACAGAAAGTTCAAATCAAAATAGAACACTTGAATTTCCAATTGAAATAAAACAACATTTGAGGTTCCAATCGAAATAGAACACAGTTCCAATCGAAATAGAACAACACTTGAGGTTCCAATCGAAATAGAACAACACTTGAAGTTCCAATCGAAATAGAACACAGTTCCGATCGAAATAAAACAACACTTGAGGTTCCAATCGAAATAGAACAACACTTGAAGTTCCAATCGAAATAGAACACAGTTCCAATCGAAAAATAAAACAACACTTGAGGTTCCAATCGAAATAGAACACAGTTCCAATCGAAATAGAACAACACTTGAGGTTCCAATCGAAATAGAACACTTGAAGTTCCAATCGAAATAGAACGCAGTTCCAATCGAAATAGAACAACACTTAAGGTTCCAATCGAAATAGAACAACACTTGAAGTTCCAATCGAAATAGAACACAGTTCCAATCGAAAAATAAAACAACACTTGAGGTTCCAATCGAAATAGAACACAGTTCCAATCGAAATAGAACAACACTTGAAGTTCCAATCCAAACTGGTAAAAGTAATAGTATGTGCACTGTGATTGTTAGTCAGTGCATGTTAAACTGACCTGTTTCAGATCACACAAACACTCTAGTACCAAATTAGATTAAAACCATTGGTTTTAACTCTAAACTATTGTTTCCTCAGAAGTTACTTGTTTTTTTTTTCTCATTCAAACATCTGGTTTTGGATGGAACGCAGCATTGCTTCCCTTGGGCCGCTTTAAAGAGACACTGATGATTAATCTTTCTTTCACTGACCCCAAAACTCTAGCGTCTCGTGATATCTTAAATATACTGTAATGGATATTACATTTCAGACAGTACTGAACTACATGAACCACTGTGCTTGCTAACTAACGTCTGGATTTGACTCATGGTTTGAGTTCATTTAAGTAAAAAAAAAAAAAAAGTAAAAACTGAGAGCATACAAGTGTAAGTCAACATCTCAAAAATGCAAACATAAATATTTCCCACACAAGCAGGGAACATTTCAAATGAGATATTGCTATCAAGTCAATTTCTAAAAATAATCAGTAATTTGGTGGTTAAAAAAAGTGCAAGTAGACGACAGTATAAAACATGCTGCTCAGACAGCCAAACTTCACCGCTAAACAAAACAGCCACGAATATTCTACTACTGGAAGTATAAAGGAAATTTTTTAATCTAGTGGAGCATAGCTGTGCTATCATGCTGAAAGTCTGAGACTTACTTCCCATCTGGTTTTTGCTTGTAGTTCCTTGAGGAAACAGTATTAAACACTGACCTTTGGGTCTAACATATCAACAACATTTCAGGCAACGTTTGCTCTCTTTTGAATACCATCACTGCTCGTAATGTCGCTGAAATTACTTTTAAGGTGCGGTAGCATTTAGCGTTGTTTAGCGAATTTGGGCAAGTGGAAATCCAGCCATTTCATAAGGAATCCACGCGAGGGCGAAATATTTCGCAACGATCTGACCATCAGAAATCTGCTTGGTTTAAAGGAGTTTCTTGTGTGAGCTGTTCTTCATACATCGCTACAAAAGTAATGGAGGATGAAGCTTTTTTGCCAAGCAGACTTTGCTGAAATTACTGTCTGAAGACCAAATGGACAGAGTAGAAATGTACAGTAACTGGAATTTAACTGTAGAAACTTGTGGCCTATGCGATGGTCCTAAATTTGACCAATGCAAAGTCCATCCAAATCGAGTGAATTCCCATTGAAATGACTGGATTTCACTTGTGAAAATTCGCTGAAATTACTTTCTGAGGGACCATCAAAATGGACAGAGTAGAAATGTACAGTAACTAGAATTTAACTGTAGAAATGTGTGGCCTATGTGATGGTCCTAAACTTTACCAATGCAAAGTCCATCCAAATCGAGTCGATTCCCATTGAAATGACAGGATTTCCCTTGTGAAAATTCGCTGAAATTACTTTCCGAGGACCATCAAATGGAGTGCATTTTAAATACAATTTACCTGTAGAAATATAATAAGCCTTTATGAGAGTTGCACTTTTGCCTTTGAGATGGTCCTCGACTCAACCAATGTGAAATCCAAGTGGGGAAATTCCCAATCCCGTCAATTCCCATTGAAATTGTGAAAATTCTCTAAACAAACTTCCCCAATGTGACCGTACCATTAGCTTCCTCTCAACCAAGAGGCTCAATAGCGAATCCCCGAGTTAAATTTCTACACTGTCCATTTCCACATCCTCTAAAGTAGTGTCCGATTGAGAAACCATTATGAGTTTTTGTTTCTTTGAGTATTGTCTGACCACGCCGCTCTCCTCTTGGTCCGTCTGATTGTGGTCCTTTTCCAAAATCTCAACAGAGCTCCCATGACTAAACATGGCATTGTCCGTGGACTCGAAGGACTCGCCGCCAAGACCCTCGAGTTTGGTGTAGCCCCCGCCACCGAGACCATCCAGTCGAGGGCAACTGAGACGCCTCGATCGCACCTGCCGCTCTGTAGGAATACAAGAGATATCCAGATCAATAGACCTGGAGTAGTCCGATAAAGCGCTTAAAGACAGGTGAGATCCTGTGGTTTTGCGGCCCGGAGAACACGGCGGAAGCAACTGAACCTGCGATCCCTGCAAAGAAACTCGAGGAGCTCCTTGCAAACTTCCGATACTCCTATAAACCTCCACCGAGTCCTGCGCAAGCTCTGGGTGACTTTGAGCCGGTTCCACTTTGGCCTTTGTGATGGTCCTAGACGCAACCAGATCCTCCAAACGTCTACAAATGGCCTCGGCGTCCAAAAACTCTCTCTTGGCTTCTCCCGTTTTATCCGAACCCCTTCTTTCGGACGCTCCTCGGTTGTTGAGCTTCATCATTGGCAGGGTGAACGCATTGACGGAAGTTGATACGATTGTTCTGGTTTCCCATTGTTTGAGCTCAGGTGGGCTTCGTTTCTGATCTTGATAGATACTGTAGACCGTGTCCGTAAAGCTCTGTTTGTCCAAAGAAGAAACTCGTGGGACTGTGGTCGACAGACGTCGGGATGGGTTCGTGCTACTCGCGTCGTGTCGACCGGAGCCCGGAGAAGGCCAGGAGACTTTATTCGGGGATTTGTTCTCTTTCGATTGGCAGTAGTTCACGAAACCGTTCAGCGGCCCGGACTCCTTGCTCCGCAAACTATGAATGTCAATCACCGTTGAGTAGATGTCCCTTAGATTAATGATTTTGGTCTTTTTGTCTCTGTTTTCGTGAAGTACTGCATTCGCACAAATGAACAGGAAGATCCCGATGCCCATGATTAAAGGTCCGAACACCTTCAGCTTGTCGGAATACAAATATCTCTTAATAAACGTAGCAAACGCGCCAAGCTTAGCCGAATGCACCTCCGCCGTCCCATTGGATCCATTATAGCTCCTGAAGACTTTATCTAGTAGATCCCATCTGACGGTCACATTGACCAACTCTCGGCTCTCGTAAGTCCTCTGAGCGCTCGATGTGTTCATCAATCCCAGATACGGCGGATTGGGTTTGGGCCAGTATCCCATCACAGCCATTGCGACGCCAACCAGTAGCACCAGAATCCCAATGGCAGCGACCAGTCCGGATATGGAACACAGCTTGAGCTTTCCTTTAACCACAACCACTTCGTTCTTCCTCTTTTTCTTTGCTTTCCTCTTGCGCTTGTTTTCGGCGCGGTTCTTCGCGCGGAGGGAGTCCTGTCGCCGGGCAGATATTCGCAGAAGACCCCCAGTGGCAATCATGATGGCGCTCAATTAATCATCCTGGAAAAGACGGGAAGAACATGAGGACATTAGTGTGGACTGGAAAAGCCATGAGAACTAGACACATACTCACTAAATCTATCATAATAAATGCTAAACACAAACAAAAACACATAAATATATTATATTAAAGTTTTACTGTTTCTGAAAGAAGTCTCATTTGCTCAAGGCTGCAGTATTTGATCAAAAATACAGTAAAACATTGAAATATTATTCTAGTGTAAATCATATGTTGTCTATGTGAATATACAGTAAAGTGTAATTTATTCCTGTGATTTCCAGCATCATTACTCCAGTCTTCAGAGTCACATGATCCTCCAGAAATCACTCTAATATGAGGATCTGATGCTCAAGAAACATTTATGATTATTATCAGTGTTGAAAACAGTTCATATGTTTGTGGAAACTGTGATACATTTAATTTTTCAGGATTCTTTGGTGAATAAAAAGCAATTATTTGAAATATAATCTTTTGTAACATTATAAATGTCTTTACTGTCACTTTTGATCAATTTAAGCAATTGTTTCTTTAGCATCAGATCATCATACTAGAGTGATTTCTGGAGGATCATGTGACTCTGAAGACTGGAGTAATGATGCTGGAAATCACAGAAATAAATTACACTATATATTTACATAGAAAACAGCTATATTAAATAGTAATAATATTTCACAATTTTCCAGTATTTTTAATCGAAAGCAGAACAGACTTCTTTTTGTTTATCACCATTTTTCAGCGAATGTCACACACCAGCATTTGGTTCTTCATTAGATGGACGTCCCAGAAGCTCATTTATCCTGATGAAAGCTCAGAGTTTGAACACAAAGCAGGCGCGGCGAAGCTTCTTCTCGGGCGAGTGTTCGTCGGGATCTCCGGCGCGCGGAGTGGGAGCGAGGCGCTGGATCCTGCGAACACCATAAGGATAGTGTGGGTTAATGCAGCACAAACACACACAGCGATCACTCACACATGACTAAAAGAAGAACAGAAGCCGTGTGAGACGGAGACAGATGATATGATTCACTTCAGACTCCAAACAGAAAGATGAAAAGCATCTGTTTTTTCTGTTTGGTGTTGATTTGACATAAAAGCTGATTCTGTCACGAACTGTGGGAACGAGAGTGAGCGACAGGCTAACAGGTTCAAGCATCTTGTTGCATGTATGATTACAGCTGAAAATATCATAGAGTCCTAGGGGTGTGACAATATATCACGATGCAACAATGTGTATCATGGATAGTTACCCCAAAATAAAACGTTTTAGTGTCAGTACTACATTAAACTACTATATAATGTTGAATATAATGTATAATAATGCAATGGGGGAATATTTGTTGGTCCTAATTATGATAAAAGTGTCCAATATTATTATAAATATATCTAGTCAGTGACAGAAATCATCATATTCATCTAGAATAATCTGTTTTCAGCTTCAGAATCATGAATATTGTTATTCTGGTGTCTCTATATTCATCTACAGTATGCACACAATGTAATACTGAATTTAGCATTTTAATCAACATTAGATTTTGGTTAAAGGGATACTCCACTTAGGCTAATTTTCCACTCCCCCAGAGTTAAACAGTCGAGTTTCACCATTTTCAAATCCATTCAGCTGATTTTTTTTTTTTTGATATTTAGAAGAATATAAGTAACCAGACAGTTTCTGGTCTCATTGACTTCCATAGTATATTTTTTTTTCCTATAAACTTCCAAAGATGAATTACTTCAGTCTTTCTCAAGGATCTCACCGCCTCATTAAAGTGTGTAGAAACTGTCCACCGGTATAGTATATAACACACTGTATGTTTATATCATATTCTTAATCAAAACAAGACTTTGCACTTGCCTTCGTGAACCCATTCACATTTCTGCAGAATAATTTATGGCACCAATTAAATCTTTATATTGTCTTCCAGAGGAAAATTTGAGTTTCCAGGGTTCATTAGTCCTGAATCATCAGGGGAGAAAAGAGGAGAAAAGTGAATTAGTTTCTTTCCGCAAACTCACTGAGTGTCCATTTCTCTTTGCCACTTCCCGCTTATTAAAGTCTCTCAACACATTAGATAGACATTGATTTACCATGAATCAGCAGATATGACACGATAATGACCCTCCGAGGCTTCATAAACCCGACGAGAGTAAACATGAAGCATGTAATTACATGTTCTCGTCAGTCATGAATCTCTCAGCCAGTAAACAGAATAACAGAGTTGACTTTCATACAGCTACGATTCTAGAAAACTCGTGATTTAACTCGCTAACATCGGGTGAATAACGGTGCACTTTTATCTCCCTCAGTATTTGGCGTCTGACGTCCCACTAGATCCACAACACGGTATATAATATTCACTTTCCCTCCTGTCATCACCAAACACATCAGTAATATAAGCGTTTATGGACCTGTACTAAATGTAATGCTTAAAGTTTATGGCTGGTCAATCTGTGGAAATGCACTCGTCTTTAAATCAAGACAAATTCACTTGTATAGCACATTTCACAATATACACAGTTTCATAGAAAATTCTAATGTTTATGTTTATAATATCTTAACGTCTTCATGCCTTTTATAGTTGCATTTAGCAGATTAGAGCCGTGCGACAATATGGTTGCATTTTAAGATGATATACACAATCAAATCAGATTCTATAATTGCTTTACACGAGTGTACTGTATGTATGCAGATAATGTTGGATATACTTATAGTAACTGTATGCAACTTTATAAACAGAACTGGCCGACTATAGTAACAAAAAACTTTGCTATTAGATAATATACTACTGATTACAATTTTGCAACAATATAATCAATCATAACAGTGTTTTTCATCCTATTTTCATCACACATTGAGACAAAAGACAATGCTGGTCAAGTTCATATGGCTGTACAAAGCTCATGAATATTTAATGACATAAATATTCAGATGTTCATGAACATTCTGGTACTGCATTATTACCCTGAAAACCTTTATCACTGCAAATTAGTGTTAATAAATGCAGAAAAAAAACATTGCTAATTGGTTCAAAAGGATTTCTACAAGAGTAAATGCATTCCTTATTGGAACATCTTTATGTTACTTCTCATAATGAACATTTCCCAAACACACTCGAAGCGCTCGACCAATCACAACACACTGCTCCAGCTGACCAATCAGAGCACAGTGTGCTTTTCAGAAGGAGGGGCTTCATAAAGCAGGAAGTGAACTGAGTGTTACTGACAGACTGAGAAGAAAGGAGCCGCAACAATGGAGAATATAATCAACATTCGAGCAGGAAAACCTGTTCTAGTCGAGCCTGAACACATCAAAACTTGGAGGGCATACAGATACTGACATTACAAAACAAACTGCCCTTAAGAAACAAGGCTCGCAGACTTCTGTGTTGGCACTGCTTCTATATTTCCAACCACAAAGCTTTATAGATTTGATGAATTCCTGAGAGTGTTTGGCAACGAAAGACTCCACGTTTAATCAAATAAAGCTGAAAACGCTCTGACAGTCCAGATAAACAGAAGATCACGCAGGCCGCGCGAGTTCAAAGGTGTGTGCGAATCTCTCCACATCAAAGCAAACAGCAGATGATCCGCGCGAACAGAGAAACGAGCGGCGGGATCCACAGAGACTTCACACATCAATTGACATCTCAAACACGGGCGAGAAGGATTTATGGATCACAATGACCTTTACATTCATATCTGAAGGGCAGAGGAGATGAAAATAAACATCATGAGGACAAAACACAAAATGACAGCATTGCGCAAGACTGTCAGAATGAATTTGCGTGTAAAACTAGCTGCAGTAAAGAGACGAAGCTGAAATATGATTTCCATCATCATGCAGTGTAGAGAAACATAAAGGTAATGGGGCTAGAAATGACAGCTATTACCATCCAAGACACGGGGCGCACAAGTCAACAAATAACACTCCACAAATTTTTCCCAAGCATATGCTTCTGACATTCATTTATGGGCGGAAAACGAATAATATGCCGTTAAAAAAAAAGCAAAATCCATGCTGTTTTTCCTCTGGATTTGGTTTATACATTGTGTGAGTTGCAGTCTTGCCACTTACAATCAATAAAGCTCCAAGAAACTACGAACTAGATTAGGTTTGGATCACCTGTGTTGAAGAACACCTCCATTACTGAACTCACTGCTATTGACATGTCTAATTGAAACTAATGACTGCGAGGGACAGATGCACGGTTTACTCAATAGGGCTTACTTGTTCATTGAAAATATACTTTCCAAAAGAAATTCTAGAGGGCAAAAAGGTTGAACATTCAATTTGACTGTCACAGTTTCATTATCACATGCATCAAATTAAATATGCAATCCATAGGCTACTGACCCGGACTAAAGAAGGATCTGGCCTCAAATGCAGATTTTGATTACAATAAGGAATCTGCGCTTCAATGTCAGTCCAGTTGCAACAAATCCCTCTTCTCATCAATAAAGGGGTTTGATTCAACCGGCTGTCGTCTCTAATGTAAGCTAAGAAGCACTTAGTGGTTTTTTCAGCATATACTGTATATGTCAGTTCTGTTGCATGGTTAATGCATGTCAATCACTTTACGCACTTTAATGGTCAACTTAAACATGTTCTTATGCACTTTGGATGCATTAATAAGCTCTGATATCACACATCTCATGCATTTCTGTATTAATTATTGCACTGACTGGAAACAATATGTCAACCACAGTGATGTAACAAACATGCAGAAAACACTGTCCTCATTCAGCACAAAGAAGTCAACTGTATACCTGACACTGTCTCTCACTGGAAGATCTTTAAGGTTTTTAATAACCTAACTGAAATTTATTTACTAGTACGATCTAAGACCTTTAAAAGAAAGATTTTAACAGTGAAATACACAGAACATAACATGCATTGATCATATATGACCCAAGAGCCTTATAAATCGGAAACATTGACAGGTTCACCTCACTATTAGTAGCCTACAGATATACAGTTTTCAGTCCTTCAAATCAATAACCAATAATGAACAACCCACCGTCTCTTCAGTGTTTTCTAACAGATCAGTGATATTCAATAATGAGGACATTTATAGTCAATTAAGCTTAATGTTCGTGTATGACAGTTTTATGTGGTGTTACCAAAAATCCAAACGATCTCAATAAAGACACGGGGATCGTGAAAACAGGCGAATGTATGTAAATATGATAGTTTTAGTGTTATTTGCACATAAAATGGTGATTTTGAAAAGGAGCTACTGCTACATGCTTCTATTTAGGGCTTTTCTGAAGAAGGAATTAAACGAAATTACCAATAATGGTAATTTAAAACAGCCTGCTTTTCAAAAATGAAGGTAAAACTGAACAGAAACTGGAAAACCAGAGGGTTTATGCGTAGAAAATAACATGCGTAACAGCTCGTGACATTCGGTATATTTAACGAGCCCTAAAAATACATAAAACACTGGAGATACCCAGTCACGCGTTGATAAATTAATCATTTATATCATTCATCGACCAAGCATTTACTCCATCAACACAATGAGATGAACAATAAACGGTCGCTTACCGTCAAATATGGCTAATAAATTCGTATTCGGGCAATTAAACGAAAACTTTCTCCCTTCTGAAGAGAACATTTTGCGCTTAGGTGGAAAAAAATAAGTTCGTTATTTCCAGTCAGGAATATTCCCGCGCTCGTCTCAGCCGTTTATTCGCGCGCGCGCTCGACTCGCGCTCTTCTGCTGTGGGGAGTGTCGCGCGCGCAGGTTTCTGATCCGGAGAGTTGTGCTTCGGGTTTGGAAGCTGAGTTTCTCTAGTGTGTGTGTGTGTGTGTGTGTGTGTGTGCTTCTCGGGTGTTGTTGCTATGATACCGCAGCCCGAATCCGGTGGAAGTGCTGCAGGATTTGAATAATTGCCTTCTACACTGTTTAACCCCATGGATGACGGCGCTCGTGATGCTCAAACGCGCGTTAAACGCCATCAGAGGCGGTCAGAATGAGAGAGAGAGAGAGAGAGAGAGAGAGAGAGAGAGAGAGAGAGAGAGAGAGAGAGAGAGAGAGAGAGAGAGAGAGAGATGCGGCGCGATGCGACGTTTTTCTTCGCGTCGTGCCGTTTCCTGTTGGTCATATGCAAGGAAAAAACAACAAAATATTCATGCGGCATATTTGGAAAATGTAGAGAACCTTAAGCATCAAAATATGAAATTCACCAGTGAAAACAAAAGTACAGTGACAAAGAATGACATGCAATACTTTTTAAGGGTCTCAAATATATCCAAGATTCTTAAAATAATACAATGTCCAAAAAACTCCTGTGTAGCCAAACTAGGCATTTAAAACATCCAGATTGTGGTAGCCTACTTGTTAGTCTTTCTGAACTAGAGGAACATTTCTGTGTTGAGCAAGGATAAGTGACTGCCGTAGCAAATATTTCAATATTTCAAGCTCGTTAAATGCAAGTAATTGTTTGTAAGTATCTGTTGGGAGAGGAGCGTATAGGGTTACAGTAAATCAATGTCCTCTCAGAGGTCAAGCCAAAGATCAACAATCAGTTTAATGGATCTAAACCTGTGATTGGGAAGGGTTTAGTTGGAAAGGCAACAAATAAAGAAACAATTTAATTAACAAACATTAAAAATGCAAAGTCAGACTACAATGATCCCCTCTTGGTTATGATGTCATGTTAGTACTTATGGAAATAAACCATGGTTTTACTTCAAATACAAGCAAAAAATACATGGTTATTGATGTTAAATCATTGTAAGCACAAAATAAGGAGTATTTCACTCCAAAAAAAAATTAAACCATAATATACATTCTAGGATACATAATTGTATTAAAAAATATCCTGGCTCTTCTAAGCTCAGAGGTGACTCGTTATGCATGGGGTCAGAGGTCACTCGTCCGCTAGAACTAAACTTGCGGTCGACCGTTACCAGAAGCCTGTGGTTACAGTGTATCAATTTATAAATATGGATTTTTTTCTTCACTTATTCACCCTGTCCTGATTAACGCAACTTTAACACTTTTATTTTCCTGTGTGACGCTCCTTTGAAACAAAGCGCTTTATTCGAGGATGGATAAATATTCTTTATTTGGTTCCATGAAGAACCTTTATAAACATAATCCATTGCACAAAAGATTATTAATAGTGAAAATAAGGTCCCATTGATTGCTAAATATTCTTCACACTAAGAAAAAAAATAGTTCTTTTAAGAAGTGATCAGTGAAACACCCTCTTTTGTGAGCTTTATTTTTAAGAGTGTAATAAAGTTTGTGAATGGGTGTAATTGCAATATCGGTAACACATTTCACTGTATTCTTGAAGACACCAGTGTTTTTGACTGGTAACTCTTCATTATCGCTAATAATCACCCGAGGAGCTTCCTTTATCTCAAAGCTGATGAAGAACTCCAGTCAGCAGAGATGAAACGCTACAGAACCGAGTCCGCCGAGATTAAGCCAAACCTTCACGCTCTTTGAAGTTCCTCTCTCTACATCTCGCCTGAAGACCCAATCAAGGAACAGTGTGTTCAGAAACACTCACCGATGGTTGAGTGCCTCTCCTCCGGGATCTCTCCCACTTCAGGGAGCGGATCTGATCCCACAGCATTTAGGAACGACCTGCGTCATCAGATTCTCCCGTAATCCTGACCAATCCTCAGTGCGTATCGGTGATCCGGGCCGGCTCTGACCCGGGGTTATTCCCAGAACAAGGCCTTCGCTTAATGCTCAACTAGAAAATGAAACTGGTTACAACATTCTGCAATTGCTATACCCATAACACTGGGGCTAGTGGTCACGAGACTCTGGTATGTTGATTTGTCGAAATCCAAAAGGTCTAAAATGAAGATTATACTGTGAACTAAAGGCAAAGAGCATCATATTTTGTTAAAATCGATTTAAGAACCCAAGTGTTCAATGTAGAACCTTTTTAGGTATAAGGCGTTCTTTAAAATCGAGTTGAGAACCCTAGTATTCTATATAGAACCTTTTTGGGCACAAAGGATTCATTAAAATTGACTCAAAAACCCTAGTGTTCTATATTGAACGTTTTTGGCAAAAAGAGTTCTTTAAAATCGTGTCAAGAACTCTAGTGTTTTATAGAACCTTTTTTGGCATTAAGCGTTCTTTAAAATCGAGTCGACAACCCTAGTGTTCTATATAGAACCTTTTTGGGCATAAAGGATTCTTTAAAATTGACTAATAAACCCTAGTGTTCTATATTGAACGTTTTTGGCAAAAAGCATTCTTTAAAATCGAGTCAAGGACCCTAGTGTTCTATATAGAACCTTTTTTGGGCATAAAGAGTTCTTTAAAATCGTGTCAAGAACTCTAGTGTTCTATATAGAAGCTTTTTTGGCATAAAGGGTTCTTTAAAATTGAGTCGAGAACCCCAGTGTTCTATATAGAACCTTTTTTGGACAAAGCGTTCTTTAAAATCGTGTCGAGAACCCCAGTGTTCTATATAGAACCTTTTTTGGGCATGAAGGGTTCTTTAAAATCGAGTCGAGAACCCTAGTGTTCTATATAGAACCTTTTTGGGCTTAAAGAGTTCTTTAAAATCGTGTCAAGAACTCTCGTGTTCTATATAGAAGCTTTTTTGGCATAAAGGGTTCTTTAAAATTGAGTCGAGAACCCCAGTGTTCTATATAGAACCTTTTTTGGGCATAAAGTGTTCTTTAAAATCGTGTTGAGAACCCTAGGGTTCTATATAGAAGCTTTTTCGGCATAAAGGGTTCTATAAAAATTGAGTCGAGAACCCCAGTGTTCTATATAGAACATTTTTGGGCATAAAGAGTTCTTTAAAATCGAGTCGACAACCCTAGTGTTCTATATAGAACATTTTTGGGCATAAAGAGTTCTTTAAAATCGTGTCAAGAACTCTAGTGTTTTATAGAACCTTTTTTGGCATAAAGCGTTCTTTAAAATCGAGTCGACTACCCTAGTGTTCTATATAGAACCTTTTTGGGCATAAAGGATTCTTTAAAATTGACTAATAAACCCTAGTGTTCTATATTGAACGTTTTTGGCAAAAAGCATTCTTTAAAATCGAGTCAAGGACCCTAGTGTTCTATATAGAACCTTTTTTGGGCATAAAGAGTTCTTTAAAATCGTGTCAAGAACTCTAGTGTTTTATAGAACCTTTTTTGGCATAAAGCGTTCTTTAAAATCGAGTCGACAACCCTAGTGTTCTATAGAGAACCTTTTTGGGCATAAAGAGTTCTTTAAAATCGTGTCAAGAACTCTAGTGTTTTATAGAACCTTTTTTGGCATAAAGCGTTCTTTAAAATCGAGTCGACAACCCTAGTGTTCTATATAGAACCTTTTTGGGCATAAAGGATTCTTTAAAATTGACTAATAAACCCTAGTGTTCTATATTGAACGTTTTTGGCAAAAAGCATTCTTTAAAATCGAGTCAAGGACCCTAGTGTTCTATATAGAACCTTTTTAGGCATAAAGAGTTCTTTAAAATCGTGTCAAGAACTCTAGTGTTTTATAGAACCTTTTTTGGCATAAAGCGTTCTTTAAAATCGAGTCGACAACCCTAGTGTTCTATATAGAACCTTTTTGGGCATAAAGAGTTCTTTAAAATCGTGTCAAGAACTCTAGTGTTCTATATAGAAGCTTTTTTGGCATAAAGGGTTCTTTAAAATTGAGTCGAGATCCCCAGTGTTCTATATAGAACCTTTTTTGGACATAAAGCGTTCTTTAAAATCGTGTCGAGAACCCCAGTGTTCTATATAGAACCTTTTTTGGGCATAAAGGGTTCTTTAAAATCGAGTCGAGAACCCTAGTGTTCTATATAGAACCTTTTTGGGCTTAAAGAGTTCTTTAAAATCGTGTCAAGAACTCTAGTGTTCTATATAGAAGCTTTTTTGGCATAAAGGGTTCTTTAAAATTGAGTCGAGAACCCCAGTGTTCTATATAGAACCTTTTTTGGGCATAAAGTGTTCTTTAAAATCGTGTTGAGAACCCTAGGGTTCTATATAGAAGCTTTTTCGGCATAAAGGGTTCTATAAAAATTGAGTCGAGAACCCCAGTGTTCTATATAGAACATTTTTTGGGCATAAAGCGTTCTTTAAAATCGAGCTGAGAACCCTAGGGTTCTATACAGAAGCTTTTTTGGCATGAAGGGTTCTTTAAAATCGAGTTGAGAACCCTAGTGTTCTATATAGAACCTTTTTTGGGCATAAAGCGTTCTTTAAAATCGAGTTGAGAACCCTAGGGTTCTATATAGAAGCTTTTTTGGCATAAAGGGTTCTTTAAAATTCAGTCGAGAACCCTAGTGTTCTATATAGAACCGTTTTTGGGCATAAAGCGTTCATTAAAATCGAGTTGAGAACCCTAGGGTTCTATATAGAAGCTTTTTTGGCATAAAGGGTTCTTTAAAATTGAGTCGAGAACCCTAGTGTTCTATATAGAACCGTTTTTGGGCATAAAGCGTTCATTAAAATTGAGTTGAGAACCCTAGGGTTCTATATAGAAGCTTTTTTGGCATAAAGGGTTCTTTAAAATTGAGTCGAGAACCCCAGTGTTCTATATAGAACCTTTTTTGGGCATGAAGCGTTCTTTAAAATCGAGTTGAGAACCCTAGGGTTCTATATAGAAGCTTTTTTGGCATAAAGGGTTCTTTAAAATTCAGTCGAGAACCCTAGTGTTCTATATAGAAAATTTTTTGGGCATTAAGGGTTCTTTAAAATCGAGATGAGAACCCTAGATTCCTATATAGAACCGCACTAAACCTTTAGGTCTAAAAGTGTATTGAAAAGGATTCTTTAAAACAAACAGCCAAGCACAAAATAAATGATAAGGTTTATAAATCCGTATATTCATATTAACCGGATTGGTTGATTGTCCATGGCGCTCGTCCAGATGATCGAGGTGCATCTGAAGGTCATGAGCTGCTCTAACAGAACAACATTCACTGATTTCACATTCATATTCAGATGCACTCGGCTGCTTCGGGTCGAGCTCCACTCTATTAATAAACGCGGATAAATCAACGTGTTCTTCCACTAATGCTGCGGCCGGAGATGAGAAATGTTTTCTGACATTTCTTGTGTCCTGATGAACCACGCTGAGAAACAACATGTGTTCTCCCTAAGAACATCCACCGAGACGTTTACATAAAGACGACAGACGCAGAGCAGATTTGCACTGTTTATTATGAGGGTGCGCATGTGGACTCAATGAATTCTGTTGGACAAAGTGTGAGTGAGTGTAAGACAGAGGCTCTATAAATATGTTCAGAACATCAGATCAATAAATCAATCATGGACTGAACTGCAGTGAACTAATACAGCAATGCAACTCAACTGATCATCTTCAGTGAAACTGAACTACACACACACACACACGATGGACTTACATTCCTGACGTTTGGCTAAATGAAAGAAAAGTTCAAAATGAGACGGATTCAATGAAATCACACCAAAGTCAAAATTCATAGCAAATATATATCATTTTGCTTTGTGCATTATAGCAAGTCTTTAAATAATCATCAGAAATTCCCTGATGCGAAACGAGAATTCAGATCACGTGATCTGCTCCGAGAGCCAATGAGAGCGCAGCATTCACACTCCAATAAAGTGTTCCACTTAGCCTACTACTTTTATAATATTTCATTAAACATAAACGGGGAGTCGTCTTATTCGGGCTCTGTGCAATACATCACAAAAATAAACACTCTTCAATTTAAAACAAATCCATTTGGCATTTTATATTTGTCATATACAATATATTATTATCCTTCACTGTGCAAACATACG
Source organism: Pimephales promelas (assembly GCF_988280905.1). Taxonomy (NCBI): domain Eukaryota; kingdom Metazoa; phylum Chordata; class Actinopteri; order Cypriniformes; family Leuciscidae; genus Pimephales; species Pimephales promelas. The sequence continues at coordinate 29,761,351 of NC_142790.1, read as the reverse complement.
GTGATTCTGCACAATAAATAAAAGATGATTCATCAGGTACAGCAAAAATCATACAGAACTGTACAAAATAGAATAAAATTAGAGGAAGTAACAGAAAGGGACAAATCTCTGAGTATCGATGAAGAGTTCAGACACTAATCACCGCTTCGTCATCATCACTCGCGCTCTCCAAAAACACCATAAAAATAGTATTGGATCAACGCTTTCTGAATAATATACAGAAACTGAAGCCGTTCTCCACTGAAATGGACAGAGTGGACAAATATCAATTACTTTTTATACATAAATACACACACACACAGAAATATTTTCATGTATATACTGTATATATATTTATTTATAATTTATATCATATAATTATTATATTATATTTTTTTCTTAAATATATACAAGCATGTGTATGTATTTATATATATTAAATAATTATACACACTTTTATTTTGGATGCGATTAATCGTTTGACAGCCCTAATATAAATGTGATTCGAGAGATCCAGAGAAGCAGAACTTTTTTAATCAATGAGATTTTCAGTCATAATTCAAAGCTATTAAAAGCCTTACATGATTATCATATGGTGCCGAACAGACCCGGTGTTAACTGGCGTTATTTTGATGAAAGTCAACGGGTTTGGACTCGAGCGCGAGTAAAGATGACAGAACGATCATTATTGGATGAACTATTCATTTAAAGTCATCTCACACACACACACACATTCGAGAGTAAATCCTGAAGTCGCTGTTCACCTGTTTGTTTGAGTATAAATAGCACCGTGAACGAGAAACCCCTGATAATGCGCCGGTAACCGCGTCTGATTGATTGTCATATCGTCGAGTTTAAAGGATTAGTTCACTTTCAAATGAAAATTAGCCCATGATTTACTCTTCCTCAAGTCATCCGAGGTGTATATGACTTTCTTCTTTCAGACGAATACAATCAGAGTTATATTAAAACATGTCCTGGCTCTTCCAAGCTTTATAATGGCAGTGAATGGAAACCAACAGATTGGAGCTCAAAAACGTGCATCTGTCCATCAGATAAATGCACTTTTATGATGGACAAATGCACTTTTATCATGGATTTATGCACTTTTATGATGATAGATGCACTTTTATGATGGACAAATGCGCTTTTATCATGGATAGATGCACTTTTATCATGAATATATGCACTTTTATGATGATAGATGCACTTTTATCACAAATAGATGCACTTTTATGATGATAGATGCACTTTTATCACAAATAGATGCACTTTTATGATGGATAGATGCACTTTTATGATGGATAGATGCACTTTTATGATGGACAGATGCACTTTTATGATGGACAAATGCACTTTTATCATGAATAGATGCACTTTTATGATGGACAGATGCACTTTTATGATGGACAAATGCGCTTTTATCATGAATAGATGCACTTTTATGATGGACAGATGCACTTTTATGAGCTTCAATCTATTGGTTGCAATTCACTGCCATTAGCTTGGAAGAGCCAGGACATTTTTTTATATAACTGATTGTATACGTCTGAAAGAAGAAAGTCATATACACCTAGGATGACTTGAGGGAGAGTAAATCATGGGCTAATTTTCATTTGAAAGTGAACTAATCCTTTAAGTAAGAGGAGTTCGCACACGTGTGTGTTTGAAGGCAGAACCGGGTCGTGGACACAGAAACCTGATTCGTACGGGTGAAAGCACTAACGGAGGGCGTTCGGGGCACGAGAGGTGTAGGAATGCATCGAGACAGCAGATTTATATCTGTTTCACACACAGACTCGCAGGGGCAGGGAACTGGGCTGTGATTGGTCGCCTGGGCATCATGTGTTGCTGTCGCCGGCTGCCGATTGGTCGTCTTCAGCGTGTCGGAACATCAGGATGGAGTTGTAGATCTTGAGGGCGGGGCCGAGCTTCACGCTCATTATCTTAACGATATCTCTCTGCGTCAACAGGAGAAAGGCCTTCCCGTCGATTTGCTGGTGAGGGAAAACATTACAGAATCATATACAGATGAATCATATCCGAAATATGGCAAAATTAACGTTTAGCAGAGACACCGGATTTACGGACTAAAAATACTGATGATGTGATCTCGATTGGAGAAGTTTACAATCAGCAAAAAAAAAAAAATTCTCGTAAATCTTACACTTCGCTATTTTTGAAAGGACGCATTAAATCGATCAAAAGAGACGGTAAAGACATTTCTAATGTTACGAAAGATTCGATATGAAATAAAAGCTGTTTCCACAAACTCAACACTGATAATAATCATAACTGTGTGTTGATCATCAGATCCTCATATTAGAGTGATTTCTGAAGGGTCATGTGACTCTGAAGACTGGAGTGATGATGCTGAACATCACAGGAATACATTACACTTACACTGGAATAATATTTCACTGTTTTACTGTATTTCTGATCAAATAAACGCAGCCGTGAGCGGAAGAGACTTGATTTTTTATTTTATATTTCTCACATATGCTTCATAAGTAAATCTTAAAACTGCTGTGAGCTTTGATACTGTTCCTTTAACGGAGACACACACACACACTGATTAGGATTGTGTTTGTGATGAGCAGGAATGATTTTGTGTATTTCATCTCTCGTGTGTGTTTGATTCACCTCCTCTCTGAACAGCTTGGCCTGTTCCTCACAGCCGGGTAAAGAATGGATGAAATCAGCCACCTGAAACACACACACACACACACACACATCAAGGTTACAATGTGTCTGAATTTGCAGTCACACTAATAAACGTGTCTGTGATGATGCGTTTCCAGTTAACAACGTCACAAATATGCAAACAAATAAAAATAAATATACATATTTAATGCCAGATTTTGTGTTTGCAGTAAACAAGTAAAAAACTCTCTCTTCTCCAAATTATATATATATTAGGGCTGTGCAAAAATTAATTGCGATTAATCGCATCCAAAATAAAAGTCTGTGTTTACATAATATTTTTGTGTGTGCTGTATATAATTATTTTCTATATATAAATTCACACACATGCATGTATAAATTTAAGAAAATGTGTTATTCATATATAAAATATTTATATTTATATAATATAGATTATGTATTTATATATATATACAGAATTTAAGCGCAAATAATTCTTAAATATATACATGCATGGATAGGTATTTATATATACAAAATAATTATATACAGCACACACAAATATATTATGTAAACACAGACTTTTATTTTGGATGCGATTAATCACAATTCATTTTTGCACAGCCCTAATAAAAATACATTTATTACACGTAAAATGTTGCTTGTTTATAAAATTTCAGTGTATAAGACATCTATGCTCATAAAATAGTTTATTAATAATGACCAAAGAATATTTCTTCTGCTGTATTGAGTGAGAATCACTCACTCCAAGCAGAGTCAATTTAATGGTACAGAGTTAGATGATTCATGTGAAAACACCACGTTAACGAGGTGTGTGTGTGTGTGTGAAGGCGACGGGTCAGTCAGTGTTTGTGTCAGAGACTCAGAGTTTCTGCAGCGTCAGCACAGAAATATCCTGCAGCGTTTACAGAGAAACGTCCACTCGGAGATTCAGGATTATCCAACAATCCAGTGCTAAGAATAACCATCGCAGGAGTGTGTGTGTGTGTGTGTGTGTGTGTGTGGAGGAGCATCGAAGAAGAAAAGATGTAGAAGCCTTCGCTATGTTTCATCCGGTACACTTGAAACAGCCTCGAAAAACAGCCTTGCCCTGCCATCACACACACACACACACACACACACACACACACACACACACACACACCAGGGACGGAAAGTAACGGGGGATTGGGGCTAAAATGGCACCAAAATTAATAAAATTGCTCCCAAAACCAAGATATGGTGCATAAAATACAAGTTTTTAATCGTTTAATAGTTGAATCAGACTATGACTATACAGTATTTTGTTGAACAATCTTTATTGCATCATTTTCCTGTTATTGCTGTACTGTATTGTGAAAGCGCTGTATAAATAAAGATGACTTGACTTTCATTAGTTCTAATGAACGACTTGACTCACTCACTTCTGCGTTCTCCCTGCATGAATCAGCCGCTTTGAACGAATCATTTTGAGTCAACGATTCAATGACTCGTTCTTCAAGACGATGATTTGCTGCATTTTAGTATTTTTAGTATTTAATTTCGGGAAGATTGAATGCTTTGAACGTTTTTGTTTTCAGTCATGATTATAACAATAGTTGTGGTTAACGAGATTTATAAATAGAAGTACAGTAATCACACTGTTCGACGTCACTGATGTGTTGGATGACATTGAGTTTCCAGACCGCAGATGTTCTCTGGATCCGTGCCGCGCTTTAATTAAACAAACTCCACAAACTCCAACAACAACACGAGTGCCAAGACCAAGTCCCCATCGACACCGACACACACTCTCGACACGACACACACTCTCGGACGCCGCCAGACTGTAATAACTCTAATGCATCGGGCCTGTGGTTCCTGATGATGAAGTTCTGCTCTCTCGATTACAGGAAGCATCGTTACTGTACGACTCATTACCATCACACTCGTTTAGAAAAGGCTTCAAACTAAAGCTATTTTGCCTGAGATCGATCCGGCTCTCCGGTCCATCAGATGTTCTGGCGTGTGTGGCTCAAACCACAGCAGACGTCGAGACCCACGAGACACACTTTGGGTGCTTTAACATCCGGACAAAACTGATCCAGGAACAGGGTTACTCGGAGAGATATCTAAAGGAGGAGTTCACTCTCCTGATGATCGACTCTCCAAGATGTTCACGTCTGTCTTTCTTCAGTGGAAATGAAGGATTAGAAATCAGGATTGTTCTCCATAATGGGGTCCAACGGGTCGAAGGTCAGATGTGAGTTTCAAAGTCTCCAGCCGAGGAATAAGAGTCTGATCTAGACACACCAGCGACATTTACAACACAATACACACTTATACACTTAATCCACAGATGCTGGTCTGACAGAAGAGTGCTGTGCTGTTTGATATTTACACAGTCTGTTGTTCAACACACACACATCTCGCGCTCGGTTCATCCTCGCGGCCCCGGCTCAGGTTCAGACGCGCATGGTTACCATGACAACCGTCCCATCATGTGCCGGCGGCCTGAAGAGGCTCGCTTCACCTCTGCGACCCGACATCACCATGACAAACCCCCGACAGCATTCATATACTCAGCGGATCACGTGACCTCCGGGCTCTGCGCTGCCATTGGTCCACGCCACGTCACATCATTTGCATATGCGTCTGCTACACTGTGACATTATAAGCTGCAAGTAAATCAACTGTTTTTCACAAAATTCCACATCGCAGCAGAGAATGTCTAATTGAAGAGAATTGGCACTGGCTGGTAGGGTTGGGTATCGAGAATCGAGTATCGATTGGAACCGGGACTAACTTTTAGTTTTTCCCGGAATCGTTCAAAAGTTAAAATTTCGATTCCTAGTTTCGATATTCACAGTCCGCCGAGCGGAAGAAGAAACCGCTGAACAACACCAACGAAGAAGCGCTGGCATAACCGCGCAATTCGAACATGAGTAGCTGACGTCGGCGGTCCAAAGTGTGGCTTCACTTTTCTAAAAATAACGAAATCTCGGCAAAATGCAAAATTTGTGACAGAAGGATTATTTCCTTCAGAAAGACCGTTGGTTAGCAAGGTTAGCTAAACTTTTTTGATCCTGCCTCTTAAAAGAATCGGAATCGAGAATCTTTAGGAACCGGAATCGAAACAAGGAATCGGAATCAGAATCGTTCAAATTCAAACGATACCCAACCCTACTGGCTGGTTACTTCCGGGTTGTGGACTGGCTGCAGTAACGCGTCTCTGTCCATGCGGGGGCGCTCGCGGTCGAGTGCAGAATGAATGGGGGTCAATGGGGTTTCACCCCCAGAAATCCACTTTTCTCAGGATGTAATTTTTTGTCAAGTAATTTGAAAGTTGCATTCAAAAGGGAGGGCTAAGAAAATACACTCAGCTGAAAATTGCATTTTTAAGTTCACTTATCTGTTCTAAAAATGTGATGACGTCACACAATAGCAGAATGCTAGCGTGTTCGGGCCAACAACGGCCTAACCTGTAAGAAATCAAACGGACATAAGTACTCAATCATTCGACTTTTGGCCTATAATCTATATTGAACTTGCGGAATCAACAATAAAATCGATGTTAATTTAACGACAAGCAGGTGAAAGAGACACATTTAGCCGTTTAGCCCCATAGACTCCCATTCATTCTGCACTCGCCCGTGATCACCCCCAGTGGAATTATAATGGAACTGCAACCAGGATGATACACAACAGGGCTAATAGGCTCTCCGTTAGACGGGCTCTGATCGCAGTCAGTGTTGAGAATTACAGTGAATCGAAACGGTGTATGAATATTGCATTTTGTATAAACGGAGATGGAGGACTTTATTGGAAACATAAGTGAGATTACATGGTCCAAATAAACCAAGACATGACCTGACACACACACACACACACACACACACACACACACACACATACGCGATGCGGTGTTCCTTACCTCCTCTACGCTCCAGTGTGTGACGAGGCTGGCCTGGACGCCGGCGACCCCGGGCAGGAGTTTACAGTGCTGATCCCAGCACAGCGGCAGGTCCCGACTCGGGTGAGCCGACATGGCGGACAGGAACACGGACTGATGGAGCGCCTGCTGGAGACTGTCCATGTTACGCTCTGGGGAAACACACATCAGGCTTTTACAGAGGAAGACCTCGTCTCCAGCCGAAGAGCAGAGTAACTCCCCTGCAACTTTACAATTCAATCTTTTTTCCGTCTTCATGTCTTAAAATATCTTGAATGTAACTCGACACCCTTGCCTCATTTAGTATGCGCGGATCTATGAATATGCAAATGAGCCCCACCTCCACTGACTCGGTTGTCGATCACACGTTGATCTGATTGGTTACACGGTGGTTTGTGACGTCAGAAACACCAAAGCGTGTTTTTGAGACTGTCTTTGGTTCACTGCAGTTTTAAGGAGGAAATACTCAGCAATGCTGTCCACTTATCAACGCACACATGGTGTGTGTGTTACAGCGGATTAAACACACCACATACACACATAAACAACATTAAACGCACCACAGGGGGACTTTAGGACTTTAAGGCACTCAGTATTTGACTGATAAACAGTGCCATGTAGATAAACATGAGCGACAGGAACACACTCCTCTACAGTCATCATGTGTTTTATAATGTTTCTTCTGTCAAACTAGTTCAGGTATTAAACCAGTGTTGTAGTCGAGACCACCTCACTCGAGTCCGAGTCGACACCGAGACCAGAGAGAGTCGAGTCCGAGTCGACACCGAGACCAGAGAGAGTCGAGTCCGAGTCGAGTCCGAGACCAGAGACGGTCGAGTCCGAGTCGAGACCGAGACCAGTGAGGGTTGATTACCTAATTTACATTTATTTACTTAGAGAAATCTTTTTTTTTTTTTTTACTGAATTTACTTAGAGTTTAAAAAATATGATCAGTTTAGGGTAAAAAGGCCACATAGTAGGTGGTGTTAAAAGTAATTTTATTACAATTTGTCATGCGCAGTTGCACACTAGAAAATCACCAATCTCTGGGCGTGTCAATCAATTTAAAGAAATATTTTATTAACATACATTAATAATCATGAAAAATATTTTTAATTGAACTCGAGTGGACTCGGGAATAATTCCGAGTCCTAAAAAAAAAATGTTCGAGTACGAGTCAATTCCGAGTCCAAATGCACACGAGTCCATGACAAGACCAACACCATTAAAATATGGTCTCGAGACCGAGTCCGAGACGAGTCCGAGTCTCGAGTACTACAACACTGTATTAAACCTTCACCACCTTTTTTCATTTGCCACATTAACTAATTTCACTCTAAGGGTAATTTTTACACTCAAAAAAATAATCCATGAATTATGTTTATTATAAAAATGCAACATTTTTCTAAATGTCATAATCTGTTAACAAACGAGTATTCATCACTTCAGTGAGCTCATAGATTCTGCATTAAATTAATACATTGTTTAAATGAATGAATACATTTTTCGCTAACTGTGATTTTGTATATGTACATTTCTGAAAGACAGTCTCCTCTGATAATAACAGATCACCGTGTTTCCTGTGAAACGATGTGTGTGTGAGAAGCGCTGTACAAATAAACGTTATAGGGTCCAGAAGAACTTTTATGTTCAATGACACACTGCGCAGATTCAGCGTGTTTATTTCTGTGGTTCTGTGCACACACACACACACACACACACACACACACACACACACACACACAGACTGAGATCTCGCTCTATGTTCCTGGCAGTGTTAAAGACGCCCGTGAGGGTTTGGCAGAAACACGGCCTTTCACGATCTGACCAGAAGAGCTGCTAAACACACGGCAGGTCCTGTTAGCGCAACTCAATGAGTCATGCGAGTGTGTGTGTGTGAGTGTGTGTATCATGTAAAGTGAGGAAAACAACACATAAAGGGGATAGAAAACATCATTAGCTTTAAATAACAAACACAGAAGTCAATGGAAGGACAGCATGAAAAAGAAGAAACGTGTGTGTTGAGGGACTGAGGAGTGTGTGTGTGTGTGTGTGTGTTTATCACCGTATGGATGGACGTGATGATGCAGGTGTTTTCAGGCTTTACTACATTATCAGGTCAACATCGCTCAAACAGCCACACACACAAACACACACACACAATCATGAAATTATTAGATATGTCGATACTTAGTCGTATTACTAGTTTTAAAGCTTGGTTAAAAACTATTTGCATCTTTTTGGCTTTAGAGGAGAAGTCAAAGTAGTTCATATAGGCTATGTGTGTGTATATATATATATATATATATATATTAGGGCTGTGCAAAAGTTAATTGCGATTAATCGCATCCAAAATAAAAGTCTGTGTTTACATAATATATTTGTGTGTGCTGTATATAATTATTTTGTATATATAAATACCTATGCATGCATGTATATATTTAAGAATTATTTGCGCTTAAATTCTGTTTATATATATAAATACATAATCTATATTATATAAATATAAATATTTTATATATGAATAACACATTTTCTTAAATATATACATGCATGTGTGTGAATTTATATATACAAAATAATTATATACAGCACACACAAATATATAATGTTAACACAGACTTTTATTTTGGATGCGATTAATCGCAATTAATTTTTGCACAGCCCTAATATATATATATATATATATATATATAGTATATATATATATAAAGTTTTTTTTGCTTCATTGTTCTACTAAAATGTTTTTATTTATGTTACTTCCTTAACGTTTTTGGACGCATCTAAATTGTAAGTATGAAAAACACTGTTTTGACTGAAAATCACCTATAATAATGTTGTAATAAATGCCCATGACTTGCTTAGGGATTGTTACATGTAGTCAAAATTACATCTGGAAATGTAAAATATCCAAGTACAGCTTTCTAAAGGAAAAAATCCAAACTTCAGGAGGATTTCTTTGAGTTGAGTAAAGAAAATCACTTCAAATATTCTGTTGTTTTTCTTAAATCTGGTAAATTCATCTATTCTAAGACAAATTAAATGTAAAATAGGATTATTTAAATGAGATAAATTGAAACTTCAAGCTCTCCTGTTAAAAATGATATATGGCACTTGATGCTGAGTGCAGGTCTTTAAGGGTTAATGTCCAGAGTATTACTGACGAGTGTTCAGCTATAAAGGAATGAAGAACGAGCATCTGACATCATCACTGCAAAACATCGTCAGTGTGTGTGTGTGTGTGTCGACGAGATTCACTCGGATCCGCACGGCCACCTGTGTCCCGTTACACAACCCGTTGCCACGGCGATTGTCACACCGCATCGTCGTCTGAGCAACTGTTTGCAATCTGTTGTGTCACATGATCACGAGAGATCGAGACGCGAGACGACGGTGTCGAGGAGGATTAGAGTCTCACAGCTCGAGATGCACTGCAGGACACAAAAGAACAGCACACACACACACACACACACACACACACACACACACACACACTGAACGGCTCATTACAAAGATCCTCACATCACACACCACAACAGACACTCATTATTCCACTTGACAAATAAAAAGCTTGTTCTCCAACAGCGCTTAAGGACACACAAAGCTCAGCGTGTCACTTCCTGTCACAGACACAGGAAGCTCAGCGTGTCACTTCTAGAGCCAGACCGATATTATCGGCCGATATTAGGCATTTTCCATAATATCGGTATCGGCAGTTATAATGGCGGATAAATTAATATTTCAAAAATAAAATAAAAACGGACGAAACATGCTTCAATCATCTCTCCTTGGCCTGTTATATTGAAAATGTATGTTTTACAATTTGCAGTATGATGTTATCTATTGCTAAATTATGGCTCATCATAACCACAAAGCTAGCTAACGCCACTATCATCAGTGGAAGACCGCTAACGTTAACATTAATGAGCTTGGAAACCACAATGAACTTTTTCTGCCTAAATAAAGCCATGATTACTGTATGTATAGCTAGCATATCTCTAGTTACAGTCCCTGCATTGTAAAATGTAAGTTATACTTGCGAGGAGTGAACATTTAGACATAGAGAAAAAGTATCAAACGTATCTTGTGCCGAAAAGTTCGCTTTTCTTTTACACGTGTGTGAAATCCAACAATATTTAATAAAAAAAAAAAATGTAAAAAAATATCGGCCGATATATCGGATTTTAAAACCCAAAAATATTTGTATCGGTATCGGCCTTCAAAATCCTTTATCGGTCGAGCTCAGCGCGTCACTTCCTGTCTCAGAAGTGTCTTCTTCTGATGTCATCAGTCACTAAAGACTGACCTTCACACTCGCTGTCACAGACACACACATTTACACACACGGAGACTGTTATTCATGTTCTATCAGACAATAACTACTCAAGATTTTGCTTTAGTGTAATTTTCGGGACAATTAGGGCCAGATTCGGGATTCAGGACAACAGCTTCGATTTCAGGTCATCTGGTCACTGTAATCATCCTCATCATCATAATCATCTTCATCATTCGCAGGCAGCTGATGTAAAACAGAGTCAAACCCAAACTTCTTCATCAGACGGAGAGGAGAGGAGAGCTCTTCTGAAAGCACATCATTCATCATCTAATGTCGTGTCAGGAAAGACTGATAGACTGAGATCGTCCAATCAATCAAGAGCTTGAGAGACTCTACCCTTCAGACGACACCGTACACCCGTCAGATCTCACTGAACTCAGATCAGAGATGATCACACACAACCATTCAGTGTTCAATACACACTCCATCATGACAGACACGGATGAATCACGGATCAACTGCAGCTCATGTTAAACACAGAACCACGACTGTAAATATTGACAGTGAAGAGGAAGATCAGGCATCCCTCGACTCCATCACACACACACACACACACACACACACACACCATCTGCTCCTCAAGGACACGATGAAGGAAAACCAGCCAGTTCACAAATACCATCCAACAAACCTCAGCTCACACGGACGGTCGTCTTTTTCTTGACGTTAACAAAGATTAATTAAAGCTGCGCGCAACATTTATCGGGGCTTTGAGCACACGCACATGCATAAAAAGATATTACGTTTTATTTAGCAAGCATTTAACCACTGACATCATAGATGGAGAAGACCATTTACAGCCAATACAGGCCATTGACCAGGAAATGTGTGTTTTTAAACTTTTTTAAGTTATAGCGCCACCTAAGGTCCGATCTCCATAAAAGTGTGCATGTTTGATAAGAATCATACGTCGCATGCGTTCACCAATTTTCATAAAGTTTTGAGTTTTCATTTAGGAGTTATAGGCTTTAGGTGTATTTTGCCACGCCCCTTTTCTAAATAGCCCTGTTATAGAGACACGAAGGGTGAAGGTCAATATTGCTTATTGCTTTCATTAATCAGTCGCCATTATAACAGATAAACAGTAATTAGTAGTGATACTACCAATATCACTACTAATTTAGGACTGAAATGCTGGATGTAACCCAAATCCTGTCAGTGAAACGGGTGTAAAATGAGACGATGAAATGCTAGCGGGGTAAAATCTAGAAGCCGAGATTCGGAAAGTTGGATCTGAGTAGCGATATCTAAGCAATCCGATTGTTTTTTATAAGGAATAGTATCGAGGATAAGTTCACATGATATAAAATTAGAAAGTGCTTGTTTATAAATGAGTGGTAAAGAAGAAAATCAAGGATTAACGAATCAATTCGTAATCAAAACACAAACACAGACCGCACGTGATTTGATCTGTCAGGGTCATGTGATGTGATCGTCAGGGTCATGTGATGTGATCCGTCAGGGTCATGTGATGTGATCGTCAGGGTCATGTGATGTGATCGTCAGGGTCATGTGACGTGATCTGTCAGGGTCATGTGATGTGATCCATCAGGGTCATGTGATGTGATCGTCAGGGTCATGTGATGTGATCCATCAGGGTCATGTGACGTGATCTGTCAGGGTCATGTGATGTGATCGTCAGGGTCATGTGATGTGATCATCAGGGTCATGTGATGTGATCGTCAGGGTCATGTGACGTGATCTGTCAGGTGTGTGAGTTTAACACGGTCAGCTCATGAAACTCAAGTCGCTGCTGTCAGAGTCTCTCGACCAACACTGAGCCTTAAGTCTAATGAGCCTGAGAACCACAGAATGCATCAGTCTCTCTCTCTCTCTCTCTCTCTCTCTTACTGCAGAGGCAACGTATGATTATCCTTTCAGTTTAACTTGATGTACTAAAATAACTAACACTGACAAACAGTTATATAGACATTTATAAAAAACAACAACAGTTTTTATTTTGTTAATTTTATAAAAAAAAATGTATTTTTTAATATTTTACTTAAATATTTTAAATGAATGTAAACATGATGAAATAAAGTGTAGTGAAAGTGTAAAAGTGAAATAAAAATTTACTTTAAATTCTAAAACAGGACAACCGTGTTTAAAATTCTCAAAAATATTGCTAATGTTTTTAATTCAATATATAAAAAGAATAAAATAATAAAAATTAATTACAAAATAGAATTGAATAAACTAAATTTAAGATGCACGCAAAAAAATGTGAAAATGAATACAAATACAAACTAAATAAAAAAAAAATATATATATATAAACTACTAAAATTCACAAAAACACTGACCCTTAAGTCTAATGAGCCTGAGAACCACAGAATGCATCAGTCTCTCTCTCTCTCTCTCTCTCTCTTACTGCAGAGGCAACTTATGATTATCCTTTCAGTTTAACTTGATGTACTAAAATAACTAACACTGACAAACAGTTATATAGACATTTATAAAAAACAACAACAACAAATGTTTTTATTTTGTTAATTTTATAAAAAATATTTATTTTTTTATAGTTTACTTAAATATTTTAAATAAATGTAAACATGATTATTCAAACATGTACATAAAGACTCTTATCATATGTTTAACAAGAAAAGACGATTTTGCACTTCAAAATGTAAGATTTAATCTGATGTGTGATTTGAGGGGAAAGTATTTCTTGTTTCAGTGAGAATAAACCTGAAGCTCAACCTGCTCGTCTAGAGAAAGAGCTGATTCACCAAACGCCTCCTCACACACACACGCACGCACGCACGCACGCACGCACACACACACACACACACACACACACACACACACACACACACACACACACACACACACACACAGCAGGATTTTCCATGGAAATCGCAGCATTATATTGCAGTGTTCTAAAAATAAGATATTTTTTCGCATCATTTCTGAATACGCTGCTGCAGATCTCACACACTCTCAACACACACTCACAGTCACACACACTCACAAAGTCATGACTTGCGCGCACACACACACATGCATTTTCGCATCATGTGACTGACACACACACACACGTTCCGTCTCCTGCTGACTATAATGAAACATTCCGGACTGGAGGGCTCTCGTGTCTCCATGGAAACAATCCGAAAATTATGACAATCAATGAAACCGCTGTGAAAACGCTGGATATCATATTATTAATGTGAACAACACACATCTCACATGAGCTCGCTCTCACACACACTCGAGGAGTCTGACAGACGAGACTTCAGTCATCAAACACTGACGTGAAAGAGGGAACGTGATTGGCTGAAACATGCAACACACTTCAGTCGTTAAACACACACCTGAATGAGTGAGAACACACACACACACACACACCTGAAATGACACTGTTCACGTCGATGTCCTCGTCCTCGTCTTTGATGCGCAGAAACTTCGCAGACTGAGAGATTCTGAACAGAGAGAGAGAGAGACATAGAGAGAGAATAAGAGAGAAACATAGAGTGTGAGAGAGTGTAATATTTGAGTTTATTAGTAATGTTTTCCTGTGTCCTCTATGTATCACGTCGTTACCACCTAACGATCATAATTGATGAGTTTATAGCTGAATCCGCACCTGTTGGGCAAACGGCCTCTCTTCCCGAGAGTCACCGGCTCTTCCTTCATCTCTCGCTTCACCAGCGCAGGGCGACCGCGCAGACGAGGAGCGTCCACTTCATACGCCATCATCTCCCTGACACACACACACACACACACACACACGTCAGTGAAACCTGGGCCTCACAGGACTGTTCGCACTTTTTATGGAATATTGAAGTATTTATTATAAATGATTTATCTGGACATTATTAACAACTAAAACGGAGCTAAGTGTAAAAGTGAAATAAAAATTTACTTTAAATTCTATAACAGGACAACCATGTTTAAAGTTCTCAAAAATATTGCTAATGTTTTTAATTTAATATTAAAAAGAATAAAATAATAAAAATTAATTACAAAATAAAATTAAATAAACTAAATTTAAGATGCACGCAAAAAAATGTGAAAATGACAACTAAATAAAAAAAATATTTTATATATATATATATATATATATATATATGAAGAGTTCAAATGCAAAAGCCTCTAAATGCCATTTGAAATTTTCTTCTTTAATGATGATTTTTATCAAGCTTGTATATTTAAGTTCAGTAATTTCACTTAAATAACAATTAATAGGTAATTATCATTTCCATTTAAGTGAAATCACTGAACTTAAATATACAAGCTTGATAAAAATCATCATTAAAGAAGAAAATTTCAAATGGCACTTAGAGACTTTTGCATCTGAACTCTTCATATATCTAATAAAAGTGACAAAAACATAACAAAATTAAACTAATATTAAAATAAAAACTGTATAAACATAAATGCAAAAATAAAACATCATCTGAATAAATAAGAGCAGAGGTTGTAATGAGTCCGACCACAGCTGTCAACATTGAAAATAAGGGAGATTTCCCGGAATCCATCGCCAAAATAAGGGATTTTTTTTTTTTTTTTACATTATTAAGAGCACAAGAAACAAACGAAAAAAAAAAAAAAAGATATTTTATTCCTATGTTATGCTATGACCTCTGTAGTGGACACCAGGACTCGATTGTCTAAAAAAAATGACATGAAAATATATATAGGCAAAAATATTGGAAATTTTTGGCATATAAACATTGTTTTGTTTTTTTTGCCTGGAAACGCTTCCAACATGCTTGCGTGTCGCGTGCATGCATTTCTAGCATGCATGCGTTTGCGCGTGTCACGCAGGCAGTGTGCGTTAACATGGCAGCCAAAATACAAACCATAGACAGTAAAATAAAAGCGTAAAATAAAATGTGTCTCCGGCGCTGCATCCGAGTGTGAACGACTTCAAGCCGAATATTTCCGAGCTTGTACGTCTCACACAATCAGAGCGTAAAAATACGGGATATTTCACGGGAAAATACTAAAACGGGAAGACAGCGGGAACAGAGACAAAATACGTGAGAAACCCGGAAAACACGTGAGGGTTGACAGCTATGAGTCCGACTGCTGCACGGGCGTCTCCGTAAACCACATTAGGCTGCACACACTCGTCCTGAGCTGCACACACTCGTCCGCTGGATTCGGCTCTTGGCAGCGAACGAGTTTGTCACGACTCCAAACCTCTGAGCAAATCAGCGATTCCTCCTCTTCCTGGAGTCGACACAAGATGACCGTGTAACACACACACACACACACGTTTATTGACTGAACTCGAGCACTGACGCTTTCAAATGAAACGTGGAGCTGCTGACGCACTCTATAGTTGATGGATGCTCACACACTGCGCACAGATAATGCAGATCTCTCTCTCTCTCAGGACACACACTGACAGAGCAAAGCTGTTCTGAGGCCAAACATCACATGAGTGACAATTAAAGTATTAGTTCATTTCAGAATAGGGATGCACCGAAATGAAAATTCTTGGCCAAGGCCGAAAACCGAAAACCGAAACACCGAAAGAAATTATGCCAATTATTAGTATCATTGCATTTATGGCTATGACTGTGTACAAACGTTACTAAAATCAAGGCATTGCAATTGCATAAATTAATATACATTTTTCAAAGAATAAATCAATTACAAATTATGCAAATATTTATTTAGCACAAATGCACAGTATAAAATAAAATGTTTTTGACCCCACTCATGTGTACTCTAAATAATAATCTACTGGCCTGCAGAAAGGGTTTAAAATTATATGTTCTCTCATAAAAACAAAGCCGAGCGCGAACTTCTTCTCATCACACCAGCACCCAGTTTGCACGTCTAAATTAGTTACATTTTAAAAAATTTGGCATACAATAGCAATGAACAAATGTCCATGTTCAATACAAATGTACATGAAACATGTTTAGTGAATGTAGAAAATATTTAAGAGAGCATTAATTTAGTTCCCACATACATATTCTTTTGTAATGTCACAAGTAATAATCTCAGGGTTTACTGGGTTTTACATGATTATTTTTGTATTGGTGGTGAAATACAAAAAAAATAAACATTGTCATGTGTTTATCTTTCTACTTCTCACCGATTCCTGATGGTTACTTGAGTCGTCCCCTGTCGTTTCAAGGAATAGTACAACGGAGCGTAATGACGCAGGAAAGGTGCGGCGGTCACATGACACGGGCGATGTAGAGTAGGACATCGTTATTCTTCCTTTTATTTGATTTGTGTAAATGGAGTTTGACTCAGTCTTTGTAAACTCTAGGTCGGCTCTTGCGCCTACGTCACGCTTGACCTTTCAACGATCAAGACCAGCATTAGTGGATAAAGTGTGTATTGTGTTGTAAATGTCGCTGGTTTGTCTAGATCAGACTCTTATTCCTCGGCTGGGATCCATTAACGTTTTATAGATCAGATGGATCAAATGAGACACTGCAGTAGTATTCACAAACCTGTTCTCCACCTTCCCATCATCCTCTTCCTCCTCTTCTTCCTCTTCTTCATCTGGACACAGGCGTTTGGTTTTCTGGACAAAGTGCACAGGGACGAAGGTGATCTGCTTCTCTCCTCCGAGCCGGTCGGGCAGAACCACGTCTTTCTTCATGTTCATGTCGGAATACGGGCAACCGAAGGCACTGAGAGAGAGAGAGAGAGAGAGAGAGAGAGAGAGAGAGAGTGAGCGTCGCCCCATATGATCGAGATCTAAAATCTGATGCACTTCTCTGATCTGATCCTCAGTCCACACACTCCTCACTCCACACACTCCTCAGTCCACACACTTCTCAGTCCTCAGGTCAAACTCAGCGTATAGATCTAAGAATAGAGATCCACTCACTGAACTGGGAGAAACCACTTCACACAGCTCGACCGGTGTGTGTGTGTGTGTGAGGGAAATAATGCAGCTGGACTGCACTGAAAAGAACGACCAGTCCATCTTGCATATTATAATATTATAATATTATTTATTTATTCATTGCAGCAAGAGCTCAGAGTGACTTTCATATTCAAGAGGCCAAAACACGACTTTATATGTTTCTCATCCTACACTGTAACAGATAATGAGTTCATCTATAATGAAGATTAAATTATGAAGCTCCAGTAGACGAGGCGATGGAAGATTATGATTACTCATTATAATATGCATGTTAAATTATGCATCTATTGGAATATAGTTCAGCTCATATAGCGTGTCTACAACTGAAATAAAAATTCACATTAAATTATAAAACAGGACAACCATTTTCAAAATACTCAAAAATATTATTAATGCGTTTAATTTAATATTAAAAAGAACAAAAAATAAATAAAAAACAAGTACAATTTAAGAAATAAAATAAAATAAAAAATACACAAATAAAAAATTTTAAAAATTAAAAATTAAAAAGTAAAATTTTTTTATATTAAATAAAATTTGAAAATTAATACAAATAAAATACAAATAAATAAAGTAAAATTTAAGATGCAAAATTTTTTTTAAAAATTAAATAAAAATAAAACTACACTGTAACAGATAATGAGTTCATCTATAATAAAGATTAAATTATGAAGCTCCAGTAGACGAGGCGGTAAAAGATTATGATTACTCATTATAATATGCATGTTAAATTATGCATCTATTGGAATATAGTTCAGCTCATATAGCTCGTCTACAACTGAAATAAAAATACACATTAAATTATAAAACAGGACAACCATTTTTAAAATACTCAAAAATATTATTAATGCATTTAATGTAATATTAAAAAGAATAAAAAAAATAAAAAAAACAAGTACAATTTAAGAAATAAAATAAAAAATATACACAAATAAAAAAATGTAAAAAATAAAATAAATTAAAAAGTCCAAAAATTGTTTTTTATATTAAATAAATTTTGAAAATGAATACAAATAAAATACAAATAAATAAATAAAAGTAAAATTTAAGATGCACATTTAAAAAAAAAATGTAATAAAAATAAAACTACACTGTAACAGATAATGAGTTCATCTATAATAAAGATTAAATTATGAAGCTCCAGTAGACGAGGCGGTAAAAGATTATGATTACTTATTATAATATGCATGTTAAATTATGCATCTATTGGAATATAGTTCAGCTCATATATCTCTTGTTTACTGTAATAATGAATTTGGGTGTCTCATATAAACAAAGTCTGTGTGTCAAACTCATTTAACTCTAGAGGATGTTTATTAAAGTGATGCAAACCAAACCATCCCGAGAATACTGACACGACTGCAGCGTTCTGCGTAAACCGCTAGTTTGGAGATATACTGTATGCAAATAGGATTGAAATGAGCTTTTAATGAAAACCTCCATCTCGAAGCGGAGAGGACTTTACAGAAGCGCAGTTCCTGTCTTACGCCGTCGGTATAATCAGAAGTGGCTTTCTAAAAAAAGACAGGATCGTTTCTCTATACGAGCGCAGCTGATTATACGGATAGGGGAAGGTGAGCTGCAGGAATAGCAGCGCTGCTGAATGAAGGAGGAGAGATCCGGGGGTCCCTTATATTGTGGGACCGCACTCGTTTAGCACTCGTTCATTTGTGAGCAGATGCCACTGAGAGAAGCACAGGCGGAAAAGTGTAAAAGGCAACAGCGCTTGCAACCACAAGGTAAAGGGTTCGATTTCCAGGAAATACATGAGCTGATAAAGTGTATAGTGTGTGTGTGTGTGTGTGTGTGTGTGTGTCTCACCTGTGGTGTCCGGTGTATTTTGCTCCTTTGATGTGTCCGATGCCCCTGCAGCCCGGAGTCGGACACACACCCTGCGCCACCGTCTTCACGTCTGAGAGCCCTGCGTGTGCTTCAAAACAACAACACACACAATCAAAACAACAACACACACAATCAAAACAACAACACACACACACACGCTCAAAACAACAACACACACACGCTCAAAACAACACACATGCTCAAAACAACAACACACACGCTCAAAACAACAATACACACAATCAAAACAACAACACACACACGCTCAAAACAACACACACGCTCAAAACAACACACACGCTCAAAACAACACACACGCTCAAAACAACACACACGCTCAAAACAACAATACAAACAATCAAAACAACAACACACACGCTCAAAACAACAACACACACAATCAAAACAACACACACAATCAAAACAACAACACACACACGCTCAAAACAACACACACGCTCAAAACAACAACACACACGCTCAAAACAACAATACACACAATCAAAACAACAACACACACAATCAAAACAACAACACACACGCTCAAAACAACAATACACACAATCAAAACAACAACACACACGCTCAAAACAACAACACACACAATCAAAACAACACACACACGCTCAAAACAACAACACACACAATCAAAACAACACACACACGCTCAAAACAACAACACACACAATCAAAACAACAATACACACAATCAAAACAACAATACACACAATCAAAACAACAACACACACAATCAAAACAACAACACACACGCTCAAAACAACAACACACACAATCAAAACAACACACACACGCTCAAAACAACAACACACACAATCAAAACAACAACACACACAATCAAAACAACAATACACACTCTCAAAACAACAACACACACGCTCAAAACAACAACACACACAATCAAAACAACAATACACACACACACACGCTCAAAACAACAACACACACTCTCAAAACAACAATACACACTCTCAAAACAACAACACACACACGCTCAAAACAACAACACACACTCTCAAAACAACAATACACACTCTCAAAACAACAATACACACAATCAAAACAACAACACACACAATCAAAACAACAACACACACACACACGCTCAAAACAACAACACACACTCTCAAAACAACAACACACAATCAAAACAACAACACACACTCTCAAAACAACAACACACACGCTCAAAACAACAATACACACTCTCAAAACAACAACACACACACGCTCAAAACAACAACACACACGCTCAAAACACACACACACTCTAAACACCACATAACACACACTGAATGAGCGCAGTGCTTTAGCCTGTATTTGACTTCATGAAACACTAATGTAACATGTTTCTACAGCATTACTCTAGAGACCAGCGGCTATTTCAGGTCCTCACACACACACACACACACACACACACTCGGATGATAACAACGCTTCATATATCATACTAAACACAGTAAAACTTCACGTCTCTCCGGTCAGCCGAGTAATTCATCATGTGTTCTATTAGTGTGGCATAATGGGAACAGACTCACTCTCACACACACACACACACACACACACACTCACCGAGCGGTGGTTCTAGCGGGTGACCCGTCCTGGAGCACCAGCCCATCGGATGAAGATCCGGCAGATCTGAATCCACCCAGAAATCAAACTTCTCATGCCAGCCGTCGAAATGCACCTGAGGAACCGAGAGATCCTCATTACACACCAAACACACACACACACACGAGTTTCTCTCACAGCTTACATTCAGATGATGCATCAACATCAAACCACTAACAAACCACTACAAAAGTACAAAAGTGATAAATATGGAGATGATTTAGGGTCAAAAAAGAAATAAGTTAATACTTTTATCAATGACGCATTAAACTGCAGTAAAGACATTCGTAATGTTCAAATATTAGATTTCAAATAAATGGAGGCGTTCACAGGAAGGTGTGTGACGGGAGCCATCAGCTCTTCCTCACTTTGACTCTGTAGTCTTCGGTGTCGGTGACGGTGGCGACGCGGATCAGCATCGGGTTCCTCCTGTCCACACACTCCAGCTTCATGAGCGGCTGGAACCCGTGAGCCGGCCTCTACAGGAACACAACGGGTCAGAACACACACACACACACACACATACACACACACTCCAGCTTCATGAGCGGCTGGAACCCGTGAGCCGGCCTCTACAGGAACACAACAGGTCAGAACACACACACACACACACACACACACTCAAAACAACAACACACATACACACACACACACACACACTCCAGCTTCATGAGCGGCTGGAACCCGTGAGCCGGCCTCTACAGGAACACAACGGGTCAGAACACACATACACACACACACATACACACTCAAAACAACAACACACATACACACACACTCCAGCTTCATGAGCGGCTGGAACCCGTGAGCCGGCCTCTACAGGAACACAACGGGTCAGAACACACACACACACACACACATACACACACACTCCAGCTTCATGAGCGGCTGGAACCCGTGAGCCGGCCTCTACAGGAACACAACAGGTCAGAACACACACACACACACACACACACACACACTCAAAACAACAACACACACGCTCAAAACAACAACAACACACACACACGCACACACACACACACACTGCAGCTTCATGAGCGGCTGGAACCCGTGAGCCGGCCTCTACAGGAACACAACAGGTCAGAACACACACACACACACACACACACACACACACACACTCAAAACAACAACACACATACACACACACACACACACACACACACTCCAGCTTCATGAGCGGCTGGAACCCGTGAGCCGGCCTCTACAGGAACACAACAGGTCAGAACACACACACACACACACACACACACTCAAAACAACAACACACACACACACACACACACACACACACACTCCAGCTTCATGAGCGGCTGGAACCCGTGAGCCGGCCTCTACAGGAACACAACGGGTCAGAACACACACACACACACACAAAACAACAACACACACGCTCAAAACAACAACACACACACACACACTCCAGCTTCATGAGCGGCTGGAACCCGTGAGCCGGCCTCTACACACACACACACACACACTCACCACACAGAAGGCTTGACTCGGGGCGGCGGTAGCGCTGGTGTCTTCCATGTATTCGTCCCAGGTGAAATGCTCTGGATTGGGGTGTCCTAAAACACAGATACACACAATCACACACACACACAAACACGCCTGTACGTACGGCTGAAGCGTTGTGTAAATCAGTGTGTGCTGTGGTGAATCGAGGTCATGTCTGAAAACATTTTCCAGATGAGCATAAAACATCATCAAGACCTTGAGGGCATAATATCACAGTGTTTGGGGAAAGCCCCGCCCATTTCCAGAACCGCCAGTTTAACACACTACTAACTCACTCAACCAGGCCCCGCCCCTTTATTCTGCGCATTAATTATTATGAGGACTTCGGTACCAAGTCTGTACTGACATTTTTCAAATGTGAGGCTTTGAGCGGATTGGTGAGCACCTCTGATTGGCCGTTGAGTTCACAAGCTCATTGGATATGTCTGTGATTGGCTACAAGTGAGTTTTTGTTTAAAACAAGCAGAAAAATAATCTTGTTTCTGTTTAAAGGAGTAGTTCACTTTTGAAAAAACTTATGCTGATAATTTACTCGCCCCCATGTCATCCAAGATGTCCATGTCTTTCTTTCCTCAGTCGAAAAGAAATGAAGGTTTTTGATGAAATCATTCCAGGATTTTCTCCATATAATGGACTTCAATGGGGACCAAACGGTTCAAGGTCCAAAAGAGAGTTAATAACAGTTTCAGTGCAGCTTCAAATGTCTTTAAACGACACCAGACGATGAATAAGGGTCTTATCATGCGAAACGATCGGTCATTTCAAAAATGTAACTTTTCTAAGGACAAATGCTAGCCTTGCTCTATTCTGTGAGGCGCGTTTGTAACGTCACGTAATACGTAATTACGTTCAAAAGGTCACGGGCGACGTAGCCGGAAGTACAGAGTCAAAATTGTCTGACATCGTTGTTTTACCTTTTAATTCCTTTTTTGTAAACGGCGTTTGAGTTAGTTTGCACGTTCAACCTATGCGTTCAACTTGTAAACACTGACTCTGTACTTCTGGAATGTAATTACGTATTACGTGACGTTACAAACGCGCCTCACAGAATAGAGCAAGGCTAGCATTTGTCCTTAGAAAAGTTACATTTTTGGAATAAGCGATCGTTTCGCATGATAAGACCCTTATTCATCGTCTGGTGTCGTTTAAAGACATTTGAAGCTGCATCTGAAACTGTTATTAACTGTCTTTTGGACCTTGAACCGTTTGGTCCCCATTGAAGTCCATTATATGGAGAAAAATCCTGGAATGTTTTCATCAAAAACCTTCATTTCTTTTCGACTGAGGAAAGAAAGACGTGGACATCTTGGATGACACGAGGGGTGAGGAAATTATCAGCAAAAGTTTTTTCAAAAGTGAACTAATCCTTTAAATTAACATTATTTTTCTTCCCCCATTTGCAGATCATTTAGTTTTTTTTCAAGCATCAAATTAATTTGGACTATTTGGACTGAAAACAAGACAAAAATACTAAGTAAAAAAACATTTTTTCCAGTAGGGGTATAAAATATACTATCCTAAATATATGCTATATTTTCTTAAGTATTCATCACTTCAATAAGCTCATTGTTTGTGCATTACATTTTTTAAAAAAAATGAATACATTTTTAGCTAACAGTGATTTTGTATATACATTTCTGAAATACATATCTCAGACAGTCTCCTCTGATAATAACAGATCACTGTCGGATTCATACCCACCCTGAGGAGCCGTGAGCGGGCGGCCGTGATCCTGACACCAGCCCACCGGGTGAATGTGAGGACTGCTCGCGTCACACCTGACCAAACAACACACATAACATCATCATCATCATCATCATCATCATCATCACTTTCTGCTGTGTGTCCAGTAATGAGAGGCGTTTATTTAGCCAATGGAAAAGGGTTTTTGAAACCAACGTGTGTGTGTGTGTGTGTGTGTGTGTGTGTGTGTGTGTGTGTGTGTGTGTGTGTGTGTGTGTGTGTATGGTGTGTGAGGGCTTTGCTTCTTTGACCACAAATAATACACAGTCAAATCAAAATTTATTCGGACACCATTCTCACATTATCACAGTTTATTCGCTATAGTTTAGAAAACGGTGATCAACTATGACAGGAAATATGATATTTGACTGGTTTTGTCCGTCTCACACATGAATCATGTTGAATATCTGTCAGCTGTTAAATTAGATAATAGCAGTTTAGCTCAAGCAATGCGAATGTTGTTCAGTGTGTGTAAAAAGAGCATTAGCGATTACAGAAAACACACTTCAGCAGAACATCGTCAGCTCAAAGTAGAGGAATCATTATTGGTCACACACACGTTTGAAGAATATTTGGGTGTAATATGTCTCAGTTTACTTTATTTTGCTCTCCTCACTTATATAAATGAACTATAGTGTCCTGATCACACTCTAGTGAACATGGGTAATGTGTGGTTCGCTGTGAGCATCTGTGTGAGAGCTTCTCCTGCTGGATACACACAGTAATAACACACACAGAACAGAGTCTATGATTTATATCTGCAGTGAGAAAACACTCACACACTCGTCTATCTCGGTGTGTGTGTGCGTGGGACCGACTATTTTTACCTCCTCTTCCTCTCCGGGGCTTTTCATGAGCAAATCAAATCCCAGCGGTAATGTGGATTTATGTAAAACACAGATGGATACGAGTGCGGGACTGGAATCAATCAGTCGTTATAAACACACGTTACATAAGCGGAAGTGGACGACGTGTGTATTCATGCCAGTAAACATCCATTGGACGTGTGTAATACATCATCTGTGCATTACACCATATATTATTAATATACACTGACTCACCTAAAGGATTATTAGGAACACACACTAATGCTGTGTTTGACTTTATCCTTCAAAACTGCCTTAATTCTCCGTGGCGTTGATTCAACAAGGTGCTGAAAGCATTCTTTGGAAATGTCGGCCGATATTGATAGGATAGCATCTCGCAGTTGATGGAGATTTGTGGGATGAAGCTCCCGTTCCTCCACATCCCAAAGATGCTCTATTGGGTTGAGATCTGGTGACTGTGGCGGCCATATTAGTACAGTCAACTCATTGACATGTTCAAGAAACCAATTTGAGATGATTCCAGCTTTGTGACATGGTCATTATCCTGCCATCAGAGGATGGGGACATGGTGGCCATAAAGGGATGGACATGGTCAGAAACAATGCTCAGGTAGGCCGATGCCCAATTGGCACTAAGGGGCCTAAAGTGTGCCAAGAAAACATCCCCACACCATTACACCACCACCACCAGCCCAACAGTGGGAACAAGGCATGATGATCCATGATCTCATTCTGTTTACGCCAAATTCTGACTCTACCATCTGAAATCGAGACTCATCAGACCAGGCAACATTTTTCCAGTCTTCAACTGTCCAGTTTTGGTGAGCTCTTGCAAATTGTCGCCTCTTTTTCCTATTTGTAGTGGAGATGAGTGGTACCCGGTGGGGTCTTCTGCTGTTGTAGCCCATCCGCCTCAAGGTCATGTGTGTTGTCTGCATACCTCGGTTGTAACGAGTGGTTATTTCAGTCAAAGTTGCTCTTCTATCAGCTTGAATCAGTCGGCCCATTCTCCTCTGACCTCTCGCATCAACAAGGCATTTTCGCCCACAGGA
>NC_142790.1:29720006-29730006 GCF_988280905.1 Pimephales promelas | reverse complement strand
GAGGTCAGAGGTCAGAGGTCACGGTACTCACACGCAGACTGTACTCGTCCGATGCGCTTCTGGCGTTCAAACTCGGTTTCTTCCTCTTGCGGTCGTCGCTCTGCATCATTCGAGATCGACTACGGACACAAATAAACCTCTTCATCAGAGCATTAAACTCACTCTCTTCTGCTCACAACTGCGCAGATTTGATCAAAAACACAGCAAAAAATTTGAAATATTATTCCAGTGTAAATCATCTGTTTTCTATGTGAATATACAGTAAAGTGTAATTTATTCCTGTGATTTTCAGCATCATTATTCCAGTCTTCAGTGTCACATGACCCTCCAGAAATCACTCTAATATGAGGATCTGATGCGTGCATTTAATTGCATTAAAGATGTGCATGTTATCACTTCATTTTTCAAACAATTTTAAACCATATAACTATAATCTATTCATTATTATTACTATTATTATTAAATTAAATAAACAAAAAAGGAAATACTTCTGTTGTAATGTAAAATAAATAACAGTGTATATAACGTATTTTTACAGTACACCTAATATATTTATATAGATATATTTTATATAGTACATCTACTAATATTTTTCTTCATTTAATTTTCAACCATTATTTAATATAAATTTAATATTCAAACATTAAAAAAATGTTAACCACATCACTATATTTTTTTTAGTAATTATTAAATAAAATAAGAATATTATTAGAGTAATGTATAATAAAGTAATAGATACATATACATATATATACACATGTTATATATATATTAATTTTTATATTTATATTAATTTTTGTATTTATTATATAAACATGATCTCTAGCTGTAATGTTATAATATTTCATAACACATAAAGCTACAGCATCATCATGAGTCCATAATAAATAAACTGACCGGCTGATATCCGGTCAGGGTTTCATCCCGCAAGCGTCCGACTCAAACACATGCTTCATCTGTCCTGGACCAACCAGAGCACACACTCACAGGACCTGAAAGAGACCATCAACATCAGATTTACTGCAGTTCACACACTGAGAATGAGACGAGCCACGAGCGCGTGTGAAAATAAAACACCACCAAGCATGACCAAACCTCCCCTCATCACAATAATCTGTAATCTTTTCATACATAATATAATGAGGCAATAAAATGTTTTAAATATAACAATGTTATAAATATATTAATAGATTAATTAGAATAAAACATAATAGTATAAATACAGTACATATAATAATATCATAATAGTAAATATAATACAAATATTTGTAAAAACTATCACATTATGAGGAAAATATATTTTATATATACAATATTTTAAATATGAGGGAAAAATTAAACCATTAACTTGGGTTAAATTATTTATCTGATGACAAAATAATTTGGCAAAAAAATGCATAGAAAAACAAAGAGCTGACAGGAAAAAGAATACATTCACCAAAACATAATTAGTTATTCATATTTCACTGGTGCTCTCATTTTTGCATGCGTTTATGATGTATTTGATTGACAGTCTGTTTCATTGCATTATCATCACAAATAAACCAATCGACTCCAAGCACAACTATTATCAAAATATTATTATCAAAACGATGTAAAGGGTGAAGAAGTCAGTTTCCTCATGCTTGATTGGTCATTTTCAGTGATTTTGAGGCTTTAGTGAGTGTAAATCCACATGACATCATGTGCTGCAGAAACCCGAGACAGAACGAAAAGAGAAGTAATTACACTGTAAAAGGGCGAGTGTGTTCAGTGGCGAGGCGCACAGAGAAACATGAATTATTCAGTGTGTTACGGCACAAAAACACAAAGGAGCGTTCAAAAATAAATAACCAATAAATAAACCAGTGAAGCCGGAGCTGACGTCAAGATGAATAAACCTGCGATTAATCTGAATATTAAACTGATACACCGCAAAATAACACTCTAAAATAAACTATTAAAAACATCTGTGTTCATTGAAATACAGCAGAAAAATAAAGTAAAAAAAAATTACTTGAAAAAATGTTGCCCTGGAAATAAACTGAAATTTAAATTGTGAAATGGAAATAAATAAAATATAAATTCAAATAAAAATAAATTAAACATAAATGGAAATATTTGTAAAAATAACCCAAAAATTTCAAACAAAAATGACAAAAAATTAAACAAATTATCATCTAAAAACTAAAGCAATATATTAATCTCCCAGCATGCCTCACTCACGCAAGCCTTCAGGGAAACGAGCGTCGACGTCAGCAGAACTCGCTGATATTTCTGTCACACACACACACTATGCTTTTCTTTCCTCTCATTGAAATCTCCAACAATGGAAATCTTGTGGAGTGAATCAGTCACTCAAACACACACATACAGGGAACATTAAAGAGTCAGTTCACTCAAACACACACATACAGGGAACATTAAAGAGTCAGTTCACTCAAACACACACACACACACACACACACAGGGAACATTAAAGTCCCCGTGAACCGGAAGTTGCAAAAGATTTTTCTCCAGTGCTGTGACGTATTTCCAAGTGAAACGGAATATTGAACAGAGGGCAGGGTTTTACTCTAGCGCTCCTCCTCTCCATCTTTCGCTCATAGTAAACTAACGGTTTGAGGGGAGTGGTTAAGCGTTTCCCCACCCAAGTTGTGAAACCTACGTCATCAGAAAAAGAAACCGTTCCAGACCGGAAGTAACTTTTCAGATTTTGATTAAAGATTACTAAGGTAAAACATTTTTTAAATATATTTTTACTTGCACGGATTAATTGTTCACCACAAGACTAGTAATATGCTCTAACAAAGTAAATAGGTTCAATTTTGATTTCACGGGGACTTTAAAGAGTCAGTTCACTCAAACGCCGTCATCACTCCGGTCGGGTTTTAAAGATGAACTGATAAAGCATCACGACAAATGACTCATTTCAGAGACACTTTAAGAGTCAGTTCGTCGGATTTCTGAACGAATCAATCTTTGGATTCAAATCTTTTTAGAATTTGTTGATTCGCTTTTGAAACCGGTTCGACTCACTCTTTAAAGCCGAGTCTGCAGTTTGTCCTCTTTGTCGCCATCTCTGTTGGAAATCTGCAATTGCAGATCAGCTTTACGCGGGTCGTGTCTCGGCGCGGCACAATATGGAAAAAGCTGGAATATGAGCATTTTCCTTAAAAAATAAACAAACAGGGCTGGTTTCGGATCAGTTCGGCGGGTTTTTGAGGTTTACTTTTGCGTCCATCCTTCAGGAGTAATGATCTGAACACGAGCGGCAGAGAAAAACGGATTTTTATGTCTTTAATCTACAATAAACACACGATGAAACGTAATAAACACAGTAACCGTCAGACGAGGAAACGACCCGCTCTCGTGAAGAGGAAGAAATACATTTATCCTACAAAGAAATCACAAAGCACAGATCACACGCAAACCTCTCTTTATGAATCTCTGAAACACCAGAATCTGTGTTCATATCGGCCGTTTATGACAAATAAAGCTCATCACAATCAACAGAATAAATCAATGATCAACACTCAAAAGCGCAACGATCACGACGGACACACTCGTGTTGATGATGTCGAAGTCTGATCTTTTTAAAACACACACAGTTTTCAGATTAATAGAGAAGTGTGTAAACTGATGTTCACTGATGAAGCCTTACAACACTTTACAGGTTTAGGAACACTTTATAATATTCAAATGTTTTTGCACGATACACACACACACACACACACACACACACACTGATGATGGCAGATAGTGCTGCTTGTCTCTGATGTGTGTCTGGATTTGAGTGCAGGAAGTTGTTTACATGTTTCCTGCTGAATGGCTACACACACACACACACACATAAAAACTGTTTTATTGTTCAGCAACACTCGCTTGCATCTCAATTCCACATCAGAACATCTCTATATAAATGTGTGTGTGTGTATCATTAAATGTTTTTTGTTTTTTTTAAATGTAGATGAGGAGTTTTGAGAGGTTTCAAGAGTTTCCCGGTTTCAAGTCATTGGATTTTCCCAAACACACACTAACTGTGAGTGTGTGTGTGTGTGTGTGTTTGGGAAAATCCAATGACTTGAAACCGGGAAACTCTTGAAACCTCTCAGAACTCCTGATCTACATAAAACACACACACACACCACAGCTGAGCCTTCATCATCATCATCATCATCACGCTGTCATGTAATACTATCAATCTAGTGTGAGTTATGAAACAGCTGTAATCAATCTCTACAGAGATCTCCTGAACAGATCTCGAGATCAGACGAATAAAGAACAGATAAACATATTAAACCTCATCTAACGTTTGATACTGACAGCTTTATGAACGTTACTGTGAATGAACATTTATATGGATGAAATACTTATTTTATGTAGTAAAAAACAACAGTATTTTGTGTATTGTACTATTATAATAACACAATGATCGGTTGAGAAAACTGTGCCAGAGCCATTAAAACATTAAGAGAATCCCTATAGAAGTGATGTTTCTGTAAATGACTGAGATATTCTTTTATTATTATTATGATGATGAATCGAGATTATGAGAAGCTTTGGCATGAATTAATTAATGTTGTAAACCACAACTACAGCTCAAAGAGGTTAAACACAGTGAATGCACTTATTAATAACCATCAAATAATATTCACAATCCAGCACTAATCATGTGTGTGTGCTCATCTCATTGATTTAAACCCAACAACACTAAACTAAAGCTCGCAAACACACTTCTGGACAATAATAAACACTTTGAATATTGAATATACACAATTGATAGAAAATCTGAAAGTAAAAGTGAAATTCAACAGGTGCAGCTCTGATGATCCAACATTACAGAGATTCCCTCAGACCAGGGTTTGATATCACACTCATACATGACTGACACACACACACACACACACACACACACACACAACACAACACAACACAACAAAACACCCATGATGAGAGCAGGAAAATGGCGACTTCACCACACAAACAAGTAAATACATGTGATGAAACACACACACACACACACACACACACACACACTGAGAGAGAATCAGATGAGAGTTGTAACACTCGCGCGCGCGTCATCAGATGACGGGAAACACTGTAACACACACACACACACCAAACACACACGAGCGATTCGAGTTCATCGGGACTGCCTTTAACAACAGAAACACACAGATTAGCCGAACAGCATTATCATCACAAACACACACACACACACACACACACACGACTGCAGCTGCGCAGGAACGACACACACATCCCAATCCTGAACGACACAACCTCACACACCTGTGAAGCGGATTGAACACAACAACACACACACTCTGGCAAATATTAATGAATATTTCTCACCAGCACGAGCCCGAGATCCGCCAGCCTGACGCGGTGACAGCGAGTGCAGTGCGCATGCGCAGAGCCCTCTGCTGGAGAGGAGACAGGTGTCACTTACGGACGAGCACCACGTGACACATCTCTATTACTCTCGCTTTCGACACGAATAAAGTACAAGCGGGATATTCTGAACGGATGGATGATGACGTCTTATGTTTGCTAACTTATCTAAAGGTCATAATCATCTGTTAGCAAACAAGTATTCATCACTTCAGTGAGCTCATGCATTGCATTATTACATTGTTTTTAGCTGAAATAACAGTTTCCTCTGATAACAACAGATCACTGTACACTATAATGTTTTACTAATAAAAATATTTGCCACAAAGTACATGTTTTCCCTCTGAAACGGAATTAATAATAACAAAAATAATAGCAATTTACCTATTATAATGCTTCTTCATAATTCTTATTGTTCTGAGTTATTGTATTAGCAATAAGAATTGTTAAACATTTGAGGGAACTATTAAAGCATAAGTATGAATAAACATTACTTATATCATCTGTATTATTATCTTGAACGTTACATGCAGTTCAAAGTCAGAGTTATAAACCATCATAAATATCTTTATGTTTCTGGCAGATTCTTCATGATGATATGATATTAATTATATTATATTATTTTCTATTATGTTACATTATATTACAGTGCATTATATTATATTATAATAAATCATATTATATTGCACATTATATTTTATTACAAATTTACACATTATATTACATTGGATTATGTTACATTATTTTCTATTTTATTACATTATATTACATTGCAGTATGTTAAATATATTATATTACATTCTTTGTATTGTGTTATATTATTTTCTATATATTTCATTGCATTATAATATTACACATTATATTACAGTTTTTTAAAACTACATTAATTTCCATTTTTCATTAAATTATATTGTGCTATACATTATATCACATTACATTATTTTTATTATATTGCATTACATTATATTATTTTATATTACATTATTTTCAATTAAATTATAGTATATCAATTATAGTTTTATACATTATATTATATGATTTTCAATTAAATTAAATTATATAACTGAAATTAAATTATGTTAATTATTATATTATGTTATATTATGTGAGTGCGGTGTCTGAGAGGTGCAGTTCGTCCTGATCTCCAGTAGAGGGCAGCAGAGTCACAGATATGTTTATGGATTAATATGGATTAATATGAGCTCATCTGATCGCAAAGACAGTTATGAGCCATTCTCATCCAGATCATATTTCATCTGCGGCCCACACTCTAGACAATGAGGGTTGGTTTTACCCCACGTTTGGGTCAAATATATACAAATAAAAAAAATGTGTGTTTGGTTGGGTCAGGTTGGGTTAGAACATATTTGACCCATAGTGAAGAGTGTAAGATTTCAGAAGTGCATTTAGGGTTAAATAGATTCAAACAGTGAAGACATTCCTGTAGAAATAATCAGAACAATGACTCAAACTCTATTTGAAGTTGACATGTCATTCATCAGGATCAGATACTGTGAGGTCAGAGGTCAGAGGTCAGTGTTTGGAAACCATGCCTGAGACACAGATCTCTGAACTAGCGCTGATAACTAGAGGAACCCAGCTCAGAGATCATGTTGTTGACTCACTGTGTGTGTGTGTGTGTGTGTTTTATAACACCCATAAACATTCCTTCACACAGCGTAAAACACACTTCCTGTACGAGGATCGGCGCGTGTGTGTCGTGCTTCACATTCTCGGCCTTTTTCAGGTTTCTGAAGTTTCTTTCAAACTGGAATTTCACTTGATGGAAAATAAACATTCATTGTGTGAACATGACGAACACAGACCGACTAAAACAGAAACTAAAACTAAAAATTAATAAACATTATTTGAAATATACAGATAGTTATCAATGTAATATCTATTTCTCAAGTCCTAAAAAAATGAAAAGTAAACAAATCAGAAGTAAAACTAAAAGCAGTTTGTGTAACCTGATGCCAATCCTCCTGATTCTGGGAAACACGTAGGAGAGGTGTGTGTGTGTGTGTGTGTGTGTGCGGCGTCGCGCTCTCTCCAGCAGGAATGAGGGATCAGGGGTCGGATCATCTGTGTGGATCTCTGTTTTCTTACACTCCTGAGAAAACACCAGAGTTCTCCAATCTCAAACAGCAGCGCTCGCAACGGCAGGGTCATGGGTTCCATTCCCAGTGGGTACACACACACACACACACACACACACACACACAGACACACACACTCAGCCAAAATGCATTTTTCCAAGAAGATGTAATTTTACTGCTTTGCCAACAGATGCCATCCTGCACATCTCATAAATAATGCGTATGATCCCGCTAATGGCTCCGCACACACACACACACACACACACACGCACACACACACACACACACACACACACACACACACACACACACACCAGCCTGTGATATATTATATTTCCTCATTGGTTTCAGTCCTGTTATGCAATGGGTCAGCACACACTCTAAAAATCACTGGGTCAAAAAAACAAAAACTAAATTTGGGTTGTTTTAACCCAAGGGCTGGGTAAACACATGTTGGGTTAATTTTACCCAGCAAATTGAGTTCTTTATTTAAAACAGCATAATGGCTAGATTTAACCCAACATAACCGGTTGATTCATTATACTATAATACTAGCCAATCTGACGGAGCTGCACTGCTCTCTCCTGAAGAGGTCAGGAAAAGCCCACAATAAATAACTCAATCCCTGGGTTGTTACATCTGACCCAGGAGGAGCTGGGTTACACAAAAACGACCCAAACACTGAGTTGTTATACCTGACCCAGGATCTGGGTTACACAAAACTACCCAAACACTGGGTTATTACATCTGACCCAGGATCTGGGTTACACAAAACTACCCAAACACTGGGTTATTACATCTGACCCAGGATCTGGGTTACACAAAAACCTCCCAAACACTGGGTTGTTATGCCTGACCCAGGATCTGTATAACACAAAAACTACCCAAACACTGGGTTATTACATCTGACCCAGGATCTGGGTTACACAAAAACCTCCCAAACACTGGGTTATTATGTCTGACCCAGGATCTCGGTTACGCAAAACTACCCAAACACTGGGTTATTACATCTGACCCAGGATCTGGGTTACACAAAAACTACCCAAACACTGGGTTGTTATGCCTGACCCAGGATCTGGGCAACACAAAAACTACCCAAACACTGGGTTGTTATGTCTGACCCAGGATCTGTATAACACAAAAACTACCCAAACACTGGGTTGTTACGCCTGACCCAGGATCTGGGTTACACAAAAACTACCCAAACACTGGGTTGTTACGTCTGACCCAGGATCTGGGTTACACAAAAACTACCCAAACACTGGGTTGTTATGTCTGACCCAGGATCTGGGTTACACAAAAACTACCCAAACACTGGGTTGTTACGCCTGACCCAGGATCTGGGTAACACAAAAACTACCCAAACACTGGGTTGTTACGCCTGACCCAGGATCTGGGTTACACAAAAACTACCCAAACACTGGGTTGTTACGCCTGACCCAGGATCTGGGTTACACAAAAACTACCCAAACACTGGGTTGTTACGTCTGACCCAGGATCTGGGTTACACAAAAACAACCCAAACATTGAAAATTGGATTTGGGTAGGAAAAAATAAGGCAAGATGTTGTAGAGTGTGTGTTATTGTGTGTTTCCGCAGGCCTGCTGCGCGACCGCTGTGTTGTTCTCGCTCTGAGGGAGAGACAGACAGCGAGGAGAGTTTCAGAGAGACGTTTCCTCTGATCCCACATCAGATCACACACACACACACACACACACACACACTCTGTCAGTCACTGCTGCTGTTGCGGTTCTCGTTGGCTTTGGTTCCTCATGTTAGGCTCGTCGCTGATGAGAGGTGTTTGGGTTTCAGTGGAAGTTCTCCAGTAAGTGCATGATGAAGTCAGCAGGGAAATGTGTCACCAGGTGAGTTCCGGAAACCAGATAGCGGAGGCTAAACTCAGACACGCTTTTACAACACACACTCCTCCTGCGAGCAGAGAGAGAGAGAGTCATTAGAGGAACACTAGAGATAACGAGCCAGATATGAACTTGAGGATCCACAATCCTGCTGGGAAATATAATGCATTTCTATACAGTGAGATCATGGAAGTTTTGCCGTGTTTAATCTACATGATTTATGGGTGCATAGAAAAACTTCCTCTTGCAGCATCTCTTCTCGTCTCTGATGATGAGGGCGGGGCTTTAACCTGTCAATCACACGAGATCAGCCAATAGCAAACCACAACCAGCCACTCAATTCCCCACAAACACAATAAAAATAAATATTAATATAGACCTGATATAATCCAGAAATGTCTACACGTCTTTTAGACAAAATAACCTTGTATTTGAATTTGGTTAAATGTCGTTTTTGCTAAATAACTTGTGAGATGTGCATCATAAAGTCATTACATCAGTGATTACAATACGTTTGGTTTCATTTCTACACTTATTTCTTTTCTTTGTTATTTAATTGATGATTTGTCTGTTCTTTGACGATGGTTTAGACCTCTATTAAATTTTCACTCACAGCCCAAATTTTGTTTTGTTTTAGCCGTCAGTGTGTGTGTGTGTGTGTGTGTG
>NC_142790.1:29582506-29715006 GCF_988280905.1 Pimephales promelas | reverse complement strand
ATGTGTGTGTGTGTGTGTGTGTGCAGATTTGCATGACGCTGATCCCAGTATTTGAATGGTAAATGGGGACTGTTGGCTCTGGAAACGGTTTCTCCTCCTGAACGGTGTGTGTTTTGGGATTCGTGTTTAATCTTCATCCCGGATTATAAAGCTCTCGATCCTCCAGTCAGAGTTCAGGAACGGGTCATGTGATCGGACGCGGAGTACGGAGAGGATGATGATGATAAGAGTGAGCGTCTGACAGCTC
Organism: Pimephales promelas; assembly: GCF_988280905.1. NCBI lineage: Eukaryota > Metazoa > Chordata > Actinopteri > Cypriniformes > Leuciscidae > Pimephales > Pimephales promelas. Next base: position 29,714,759 of record NC_142790.1, on the reverse strand, counting down.
ATCATGTCCTCTCGTGTTCTTCCGCTCTCTCTGAGAGGCTAATAGGAAGTTAATGTTGTATTATTGATTTGTGTGTGTGTGTGTGTGTGTGTGTGTGTGTGTGTGTTTAGGGTAATATACAGCATTATATAGCTCTGACTTTACAATCGCTTTAGCCAAAACAGGAAGTCTCAGTGTTAGTGCACTTCCTGTCTGCGTCCTGAAAGCACATTACCCCTCGCTAGCGGACACACTCCGTCTCACGTTCATGAGGAATAAACACTTACAGTTTGGGGGTCATTATGATTTTTTTTTGTTTGTTTGGAAGAAAATAATACTTTTATTGGGAAAGGATTGCATTCAGTTTGTCAAAAGATTATATTTCATTTAAAGACTGGAGTAATGATGATAATTCAGCTTTGATCAGGAATAAATGTCACTTTACTGTATATTCACATAGAGAACAGATGATTTACACTGGAGTAATATTGCACTGTTTTACTGTATTTTTGCTCAAATAAATGAGATTCTTTCAAAAAATATGAAAAAAATCTTACAGACCGTAAACTTTTCAACAGTAGATGAAAAATTACATCATATTGTTTGTTATAGGAATATAACTGATATTTCTAGCACACTTTTTATGATTTAATTAATTCCAGTTAAAGTAATTTCAGTCATTTAGCAAATGTCTATATCATTTTTATACATTTTTTGTTTCAGTTTTAGAAGATCAAGGACATGTTCCCTTTTTATTTTAGTTAATGTTTATTTCATTTCGGGAAATGTAATGTTTGTAACTGTTTAGTTTAAGTTATAATAATAATAACCCTAGTTCTATTGTGTAAATTCCAAGGTATTTGAATATGGTAATAATCTCTCAAACACATCAGGATCATATTTCACCTCGAAACCAAAACAAATAGTTTTCTACACTGGGAAAAAAAGTTTGGTGTTTTCTTCTAAACACTTTGAAAAGTTGTTTTACAGTGTAGTTTTACGGTGTAGTTTTAAGGTGTAGTTTTACGTTGTAGATTTACGGTATAGTTTTACAGTGTAGATTTACAGTGTAGTTTTACGGTATAGTTTTACAGTGTAGATTTACAGTGTAGTTTTACGGTATAGTTTTACAGTGTAGATTTACAGTGTAGTTTTACGGTATGGTTTTACAGTGTAGATTTACAGTGTAGTTTTACGGTATAGTTTTACAGTGTAGATTTACATTGTAGTTTTACAGTGTAGTTTTATGGTATAGTTTTACAGTGTAGATTTACAGTGTAGTTTTACAGTTTAGTTTTACGATATAGTTTTACAGTGTAGTTTTACGGTGTAGTTTTACAGTATAGTTTTACAGTGTAGATTTACAGTGTAGTTTTACAGTGTAGTTTTACGGTGTAGTTTTACAGTATAGTTTTACAGTATAGTTTTACAGTGTAGTTTACAGTAGTTTTACAGTGTAGTTTTACAGTGTAGTTTTACAGTGTAGTTTTACGGTATAGTTTTAGAGTGTAGTTTTACAGTGTAGTTTACAGTAGTTTTACGGTGCAGTTTTACAGTGTAGTTTTACGGTATAGTTTTACAGTATAGTTTTACAGTGTAGTTTACAGTAGTTTTACGGTGTAGTTTTACAGTGTAGTTTACGGTGTAGTTTTACAGTATAGTTTTACAGTGTAGTTTTAGAATATAGTTAGTTTTACAGTGTAGTTTTAGAATATAGTTTTACGGTATAGTTTTACAGTGTAGTTTTACAGTGTAGTTTTACAGTGTAGTTTTACGGTATTGGTTTACAGTATAGTTTTACAGTGTAGTTTTACAGTGTAGTTTTACGGTATTGGTTTACAGTATAGTTTTACGGTGTAGTTTTACGGTATAGTTTTACGATATAGTATAATCACACCGCAGTAAAGCCACAGTAACTCCTCATATATCTCATGATCTGATCTTGTAATGTGGATCTGGGTGCTCTTGAAAGTGTCGCGCGGATGATGAACGATTGTTTGCGGTTTGTTCTGGTCTAGTGTCGGCTAGTCAGCATGAGTGGCGAAGACGTCTGGACGCTAGCGCTCTTCAGCTTCACTCTCAGTCATTATTGCTCCATTAGCTCATGTAGCGGCCTATAATTCACTGGTGCAAACGTCTCCAGCGCTGATGTGAGTCTTTACAGTCCCGAGCCGCTGTATTGATCTGTTGTCAAGCTAATGCTCCGGCTTTTACCCGGCTGAAGTGCTGTGATCTGCTGACGCTGGTGAAGTGCTTGGGGTAAGTTGGGCCGGGCTGATTAAATATAGTGTGTGTGGTGTTATGGGTCAGATTCCAGCGGCGGGCTGTATGCTTTAAACCCAATCAAAGAAATGCAGTAATGAATTATTGTTATTTAAATGGTGAAAAACTGTGATAGATCTAAATGTACATTTAATGTAATTTTAAAATACTGTTAAATTTAGTTTTTGGAAGTAAAAAAAAACCCTCTATAATTCTATAATTTACAGTTGATACTCCCACTTCACATTTGATGTATTTTTGTTGAAATAACTGTTTATTCATAGTTTTTTTCTTATCAGTTATGTATAGGGTTTTATGTTATATTTAATGTTGTAAATTAATGTGTATTGCTTTTTTAAAACCTCATGTGTGTTACCATTAGTGTGTGTGAGAGTGACCCTAGCAGCTTCTGTATATTACTATTATCTTTCTCAGTGTGACTCTCATCTCTGCTGTGATTGGTGGTTCTCAGTGTTTTACAATCGTACCAAAACCAATATTACCGTAGTACTTCAATGGATCGATAAATAAATATTATATCAGATAATGAATTGTTTTCACTGTAAATTTAAGTCTGTAGAACATAAAATGTTGCTACCGTATTTTTATGGTAAATTTATGGCTGCCAGGTTTTTTACTGTAAATCGGCCTGGATTTTTTTTACAGTAGCGCTGTGAATATTGGACTGGTTAATCCAGCATTTATTATTAGCAGGAAAGCCGCTTCATTAGTCTGGTTGTGTTTCTCAGTTTGAGTGTTCCTCAGGGTTGATGATGTTGGAAACCGACTCTAAAGGTATTTCTAGACGGCAGATGTTTCTCGTTAAGACTTCGGGAGGAACGACGCTTGCGTTCCTGATGGATTGATGATAGTTTATGCTGCCCGGAGAGTGAAAACAAACCTGAGAGCCAGTATTGCAGGACTCTGATGGAACGGGCGCCTGTTTTCATCAGATTTTATTTGATTAAATGAACGACCCTTCGGTAAATCTCGTTCGCGAGTCTCTTGTTCCGCCGTTTGCGTTCCCGAAGGAATGAGGAAGTCGCGCAGGAACCCTGACATGTGTTCTGAGTTTGGTCTGACCTACATTCATCACGGGGGGCTTCGGGACACAGACGTCATGGAGATCATCTGTTCAAATCTGGATCCTGAGAGCTTGTTCTGGGTTTAATAATGAAAATCTTCACAATAGAGTTTGTCTGACTGACATAAACATATTTAATCTGGGATGTTGAATTCTATGCCAAGTGATTGTCTGGATATACAGTATTTATGAGGACCCTAATGTGAAGTAGGAATATAAATAGTCCCTGCAGTAAAAGTGATTTTGAGCTTCAAACCTTGAAAAACGGTGGTTTATGAGATGATTAAAGCGATCAGAAAGACGAGTGGTGTTCTTATGCCAATCCTCAGATTGTTTGAATAAAAAAAATCTAATTTTTTCCCACAATTTTGAGTTGCATATAACTTGCAATTGGGAGTTTATATCTCACAATCAGAGAAAAAGGTCCAATAAATATATAAAAACTCGTTTCTCATAATTCCGACTTTTTTTTAGATATAGCCAAAGTTATATTTAAAAAAACAGTGGGAATTATGACTTTTTTCAATCCCGTGGAGGAACATGAACAGCCAGGCGCTGATGGAGGGAATGTGTGTTTAAGCTGGAGAATGTTGGTGTTGGGAATGTTGTTGTGGTCATTATCCACATCTGGAAGCGGTTTTCCTAAATCACACTCGTTTCTGTGTGTCTGAATGAGATGAGCTTTAGCAAGAGTTGTAAACGGAGAACACAATGGACAGATAATGACATGAGAGAGAGAGAGAGAGAGAGAGGTGGGTGGTGACACACACACACACTACCAGAGGAAACCCTCGCCGTGTCTCTCTCTCTCTCTGCCTGTGTTGATTGTGAACAGGACCTGATTGAGAACAGCCACATGCTCCTGAAGCTCCAGATCCTCGAGTCGCTGCTGCGTTTATGAACGAGCTCAAACGCGGCGCATTTATGGAGTTTATACAGGACCTGATTGACACCGTGCGCTGGATTGGTTTGTGTTGGCTTTAGTTGCGGAGGGTCACGGCTTCTCGATCCTGTGAACACACACGCCGTGAGTCTGAACATGTTGAGTTGCTCTCTTCGCATGTTGTGTCTAGTAATAGAGTGTGTTGTTTGTAGAAATTGAGTTTTATTTTGCACTCTTAAAGATAAAGGTTTCGGTGATCAGATCCTAAAATAAAAGTTTGAAGAACTTCTTTTTCTGCATTAAAAACCTTTTGTGCGATGGATGTAAATCCATCAATGCCAATAAAGAAGCTTTATTTTTAAGAGTGAAGTGGAATTATTTGAACACATTGATTTCTGTGTTTATTCGATTTGACAAGCGAAAGTAGTAAATCTAGACCGTGTTTTAAAGTCTCTGTGTAGAATTTCTCATGTTTATTGGCACTATTAAGGCTGTTGAGAACAAAACTCTAGATATAGTTTTATTTGGTCAAGTATACTTTCTATATATCATTCAAAAGTTTGGGGTCACTGAGATTTTTTTTTGTGTGTGAAAGAAATTGATACTTTTATTCATCAAGGAAACATTAAACTGATTAAAAGTGACAGTAAAGACATTTATAATGTTGCACATAAAAGCTGTTCTTTTGAACTTTCTACTCATCAAAGAATCCTGAGAAATTAAATGTATCACAGTTTCCACTAAAATATGAATTATTCCAGCGCTGATAATAATCATAAATCAGCATCGTGATTTCTGGAGGATCATGTGAGTTATGATGCTGAAAATCACAGGAATAAATTACACTTTACTATATATTAAAATAAAAAAACTGATGATTTAAATTAGAATAAGTTTTCACATTTTTACTGTATTTTTGATCAACTTTTTGAGCAGAAAAGATTAATTTCTCCTGAATATTGCTCTAATGTCAGGACTAATCAGCAATAATCAGATCATAAATTTGTTTATGCATTAAAGTGTCCTTCAGAAACGTGTTCAGATCAAAACTGAATCGAAACACACACACACTCATGTTTTCATGACATAAACAAGTCAGATCCACACACTCCTGTGTTTTCGAGTGATGACTGCAGATTGCGTTTCTGTCGAAGGCTTGATGTGTGTAAACAGGCCAGAACTTTTGAAGGCAATTAAGTTCTTCATGTAACGCGATTTCGGCTCCATCACGCGGATCGATCACTTGCTCTAAGTGTTCGGTTCACTTACTAACGCTGAGAGAAACCTTCATCTTCATCATCCTCATCATCAGCTCCTGAAGCCTTATCAATATTTGATGGAAACCCAGAGATGAAGCTGGTTTTCTCTTCAGTGGTTTATGGAAATGCTGGACATGCCGTTATGAATTATGATCGATCGGACACATCTTTAATAGTGCAGTTACATGAACAGCTTTGTCGCTTTTGGCTTGCTGCGTTGGGGACATTTAATATTAATCAATATTATTGATCTCCTGCATTGACACGATTAGTTGAAAAATTAGAATATCGTGCAAAAGTTATAATATTGATGATTATGGTTTACAGCTTATGAAAACCTCAAATTCAAAATAACAGATAATTAGAATATTAAATGAAATCATAAAAAAAGGATTTTAAATACAGAAATGTCAGCCCTCTGAAAAGTATAATCATGCATATGTTTATAGTTTTATACTTATATATTAGTTTCACCTTTTAATTTGAAACACTGAAATGCACACATTTTTGCACGATATTCAAATTTTGAACTGAAATATGAGAATTGCACGATGACATCACAGTTTATTCCAGAGCCGCTGTATATATAAATGACCTAAACGAAGCATCACTGAAGTGACTTAAGATGTACGACGTATTCTCTTCTGGAAACACACTTTGTGTCATCATGTTCCTGTTATCTCTGTAAAGCGGCTCTGAAACACTCTGCGTATAAATAAACGTGACTTGACTTGGCTGTTCTGTCTCTGTGTGTCAGGAAAGCTCAGTGTCCGAGGACAGGCATGAGTTCCCCCGGCTCCGGGTCTCCTCTCGCTCCGGATCGCTCCGTGTCCCGGGACTCCATGGAGGATTACTGGAGCGAGATGAAGAACATCCAGGAGGACCGGCAGGACCGGCACGAGGATCTGGTGGAGCGGGTCAGCTCAGACGGTGCGTATCAACACGCTTGGCTCAGTTTACCCCCACCCGGATCAGTTTACCCCCACTCGGCTCAGTTTACCCCCACTTGGCCCAGTTTACCCCCGCTGGCCACCCCAGTGCGCCAAGAACACAGGGTTAAGCTGTTGGTCGTTCGGTGGCTCTGGACTGTCGAAACTGCGAAAAACACAGAAAATCAAACCCGATCCGAATTTTTTTATGACGGACGAAAGTTTTGCGGTCAGTGTATAGATGCGATTGACACAACGTGAGGTCGTATTTATTTTTTAACGTGCGAAAATTTCAAATTCCAACATGGCATCATGACTTTTGCGTAAACATACACGCCACTTGAATTATCTATACGTATTTTGAGCTATCCGCGTGTATGTCTATGCCGTTAAATGTCCACGCGAAACAAAGCAAAATGTAGATCTACATCTGGGGAGCGATATGTTTTCCTAGGATGGTAGGGGAAGACTCATAAATGCTATTAACCCCAGTGACGGGTAGGTTTAGGGACGGGGTTGGGGTAGCTCATATATTTATATATACAGTAATGTAACGTTTAGTCAACGGCGTTCATAAACACGCTGAAAAGCGATTATGCGTGTTGATAGCACGCCAAAAATGGAAATACGAATTGCCGTGTCATACATCCGCCATTTCATGAGATCAGTCTGCAAATTCAGTACGCAGGACCCTTTAATATGGGCTTTCGCACGGAGGAGCCGTTTCCGAGGAACTATCGGCGGGAGTTCCCGGAGTTTGGCGTGTTCGCACCGCAGGAACTGGGAACGATTTCAGTTCCAGGAACTCCTTTTGGAGGAACTAATTTACTCCTCCTTCAGAGTCACTCTAAACCAGCGCTCGAGGAACCACAGTGACGGTAGTGTGCGCTGATTGGCCGAACGCACACGAAACACCAGCATCCGCCGCTTTTTTGATAGACGTTCTCATCGCCGTCAAAATAAAAGTCCCAACAGCAGCCGTGACACCAGGAGAACGTTCCGGAAACACCCTGGTGGCGAGATCCTATAAACACCGGGTGCGAAACCCCCTAATGTTGCACAGTCTGCTAACAATGTCATTTCACCTTACTTTAATGCTTGCCATCATCACTTTGACATCATGTGATTCTGCAGTCTAATTAATGTGTGTGATTGGTTCAGAGGCGGAGCTTGAGGAGGCGTGGCTCCAGGAGGCGGGGCTTAGCACGCTGGTGACGGGGACTCAGAGCGACGGCCCGGCCGAGGCTCTTCTCTCCACGCTCACGCGATCACAGGCCGCTATGGTGAAGAAGCGGGTCGATAACTACACACAAACACTGCGCAAGAGGAACCGGCAACCCACGAGACACGTGCGGGACGTCTTTTCCACGCCGGACGCCTCGGTGAGCGCAAGAAGTTTGTCTACTTCTCTGCAGCTTCAAATTCAGAATACAGGATTGTGACTGTTGTCTGCGATTGCACATCTCAACATTCAACCTTACAGGTTTTCACATTGGAGCTGTGAGTGTGATTTTAGTGTACGAGTTGAAATATTGTCAAAAGTTCTCAAATTCACATCTACGTACCCTCGTGTATAGCTCCTCTTTTACCTTCATAGGAATCCATTTGAGGAAATACTTCCTAACGTTCAGTAGGAGCTTCCATCCACTCAGTATACGGATGGGATAATTCCCCATGATCCTTTGCTGCCGCAGCTGTTGTGGCCGTTTGTTCGGCGTGTGAATGTGTCTTAAAATAACAGAGACTGGAATGAGACGCATGAGGAAACCCCAGACGTGTTTAAATTAGCCTCATGACAGCAGGAGACAACAAACCTTCCACGTTCCTGCTGGAGTGACGCGTGCGAGTTCGGCTCCTTGGACATTATATTGTCACTGAGTGTTATTGAGGTTCGATGAAACAAGTTCTTTCGTATTGTGATGTACATTCGATTGTTAGTTTATCGGGAAATTTAGGGCGGGACTTGGTTCTGTGAATTGGTTGTTAATTGGATGTTGAGATGTGGGCAGAGTTTTTAAAACTGGAGGCGGGGCATGTGCTGGTTTACCCTGCATACATCACGCTTGACGATCAAATAAAGATTGTATCAATTAATTAATCGGTTAGATATAGAGGAAGTGTGGTCAGTAAATGGTAAGACAGATCGACTCTCAGATAGACAGACAGATAGATAGATAGATAGACAGATAGATAGACAGATAGATAGATAGACAAACAGATAGACAGATAGATAGATAGATAGATAGACAGACAGATAGACAGTCAGACCGACATACAGTCAGATAGATAGACAGAGACAGTCAGACAGCACATGGAGTTGAGGGTGAATCAGTCGTGAGGAACGGTCAGCTGTTCTGACAGCTGAAATATCTCATAATGTGATTGGACGTGCATGAGAGATTCATCAGACCGAAATAGTCCAACAAAAGTGCAGTGTTCAGCAGGACATCCTCTATCCAGACATTATATACACAACACATGCTAACTCATGTTAAGTCATTAACACATGCTGAAATGATGTATATATGACACGTGGGATCCATGCCCTTTCTAAAGGTGCGTTCTTTTCACTTACAAAAAGTACTTGAGAAAGGCCTGTTGCAATTATTGATTATGGGTTATTTGATCGAATCAGAACGTTTACCTCTTGAGCGCTCTTTGGGGATCCGTGGGTGTGATGATGTCATTGTGTTCTCTTACAGTCGGAACTGACTCCTCCCATTTCTCCAAACGGACAGATCGCTCCCAAACTCCCCCAGTGGAATCCTCCTAAAGGTTGGACAACGTTTGAGCCTCTTCAGATCATACATTACTCAGACATTACTAGTGTTATCAGGACACGTTAGATCAGAGCAAAATAAAGTGAAGTGTGACATATTACACCCAAATATTCTTCATACAAAGATATAAAGAAATAAATATATATATATATATATATATATATATATATATATTTTATATATTTATATATATATATATAGAAAAAAATATAAAAATTTGACACTTTGATCTGATGATGTTCTGCTGAAGTGTGTTTTCTGTAATCGCTAATGCTCTTTTACACACACACACTGAACAACATGAAGCATTGCTTGCGCTAAACTGGTATTATCTAAGTGTGTAGTTCAATTTAACAGCTGACAGATATTCAACATAATTCATGTGTGAGAGTCCAACAGAAGGACGGATGAAACCAGTCAAATATCCACTGAGTTCTGCTCATGTGTCTAAACTATAGCAAATAAACTGATAATGTGAGGGATGTTACGGAGGCGTATTGCTTTCACTTGAAGAAAAAAAATCTACTCTGTTTTTCTGAATTAATGAGTTAATTTTTCATGAGAAAAAAAGTTTTTGCTCTGTTTTTCTGAATTAACGAGTTAAATTTTTCATGGAATTTTTTTTTTTGCTGTGTTTTCCTTAATTAATGAGTTAATTTTTCGTGAGAAAAATAAATATTTTGCTCTGTTTTTCTGAATTAACGAGTTAATTTTTCATGGATTTTTTTTTTTTTGCGCTGTTTTTCTGAATTAACGAGTTAATTTTTAATGGATTTTTTTTTTGCTCTGTTTTTCTGAATTTACTCGTTAATTCATAAAAACAGAGCAAAAACTTTTTTTCTCACGAAAAATTAACTCGTTTATTCAGAAAAACAGAGCCAAATTTTTTTTCTCACGAAAAATTAACTCATTCATTCAGAAAAAACAGAGCAAAATTTTTTTTCTCGTGAAAAATTAACTCATTAATTCAGAAAAACAGAGCAATTTATTTTTTCTCATTTACAATTAACTCGTTAATTCAGAAAAACAGTAGATTTTTTTTTCTTTAAGTGAATGCAATACGCCTCCGTAGGATGTTGAAGGAGTCTGAGTACATTTTTGTTTGGCTGTATATATTTACATGTATTAATTTAGCAGATGCTTTTATCCAAAGTGATTAACAAAAGAGAAACAGTACATGATCAGAAGCAGAAGCTAAAGCTGGAGTCATTATTTTAGTGCCTGTGTTTATGGTTTTAGTGAGGCCTAATGTTGTGTGGTGTGTGTCCAGTTGCTCCGCCGTGTTCGCTCTTCACTCCGCCGGACAGCAAGAGCTCCAGCAGCGGATCCGAGCCCATCCTGTTAGCGTTTGACGTGCCGTATTCAGAAGGAGCTCGCGCTCACCGGAAGGGCCGCGAATGCCACGACTGCAGGAGGATCCGTAAAGACGACAAGGATTTACCGGTGTGTATAAGATCCTTTCGTTTATTTGTTTAGCACATTTAAAAACAGTGTGAGAGGATCCTGAGAGGAGGACCGTGTCAGTCTAAAGTGACCGTGTTTTTGTCAATGAAATGTAGTATATTTTAGTCTAATAATGTTTTTTTTAGGGGATTTTTTTATACTAAATTATATTATGCTGTATTTATAATCCATTTATTCACTTTTTGAGCATAAACCTTAAAAAATGTATTTCCAAATCTGGAATGCTTTAAAGCACAGATTTAAGTTTGATCTCTTTTCGAAAATGTTTGAAAAATGTTTAAAAAAGTCAACTTTCAAGTAAAAAGAATAACGTTATGAATGTCTTTACTGTCACTCTTGACCAATTTTAATGCGCCCTTCCTCAATAAAAGTATTAATTTCTTACTGAGCCCAAACGTGTGCATATCAGCTCCAAATAAAACAAACTAAACCCTAACCATGTCATCACAGGAAAGAAAACGGGAAAGAAACGCGCATTTACCGGCAGTGTTTACCCTTCTGCTGAACGCTGAAAAACGCAGCTTGCTGAAAGCATTTTGATAGTGAGGTCGTATCAGATGCTGTGGTGTAATGAGGTTTGTGGTGTCTTCTCCAGGCTTTTCAGACAGTGAAACCCAGACAGGGTGTGACGCGAGTGAACGATCTGTCGTCGGAGGACATCAGGAAGATCGGATACATCTCTCTGATCGAACTGACCACATTCTACGACTTCATGGGCATCGAGATGAAGAGAAACCGCGTGGAGCGCAGCAAAGCTCGAGGTGCGTCTCAATCATCCAGAACCACGAGAAACTGGCTGTTAAAGGGATAGTTCACCCAAAAATTAGCCAATGATTTACTCTCTCTGAAGTCATCCTAGGTGTTTATGACATTCTACTTTCAGACGAATGCAATCAGTTATATAAAAAATGTCCTGGCTCTTCCAAGCTTTATAAATGGAGTTCTGTCCAAAGTTTATCTGTCCATCATAAAAGTGCATCTATCCATGACAAAAGTGCATCTATCCATTATAAAAGTGCATCTATCCACCATAAAAGTGCATCTATCCACCATAAAAGTGCATCTATCCATTATAAAAGTGCATCTGTCCATCATAAAAGTGCATCTATCCATCATAAAGTGCATCTGTCCATCATAAAAGTGCATCTATCCATCATAAAGTGCATCTGTCCATCATAAAAGTGCATCTATCCATCATAAAAGTGCATCTATCCACCATAAAAGTGCATCTATCCATTATAAAAGTGCATCTATCCATCATAAAAGTGCATCTATCCATTATAAAAGTGCATCTATCCATTATAAAAGTGCATCTATCCATCATAAAAGTGCATCTGTCCATCATAAAAGTGCATCTGTCCATCATAAAAGTGCATCTATCCATTATAAAAGTGCATCTATCCACCATAAAAGTGCATCTATCCATCATAAAAGTGCATCTGTCCATCATAAAAGTGCATCTATCCATTATAAAAGTGCATCTATCCACCATAAAAGTGCATCTATCCATCATAAAAGTGCATCTGTCCATCATAAAAGTGCATCTATCCACCATAAAAGTGCATTTATCCATTTTAAAAGTGCATCTATCCATCATAAAAGTGCATCTATCCATCGTAAAAGTGCATCTATCCATTATAAAAGTTCATCTGTCCACCATAAAAGTGCATCTATCCATCATAAAAGTGCATCTATCCATTATAAAAGTGCATCTGTCCATCATAAAAGTGCATCTATCCATCATAAAAGTGCATCCGTCCATAATACTCCTAAGCAGTGAGCAGCTAATAACAGGAAGTAGTAGAAAAAGAACATTCTCTTCTCAGTTCTCGCGCATGCGTCGTGGCAATCTCTTGAACTCTCGTCTCAGGCCCACAAGGAAGAAAAGGAATAGTCGAATAAAGTCGTTATTTTTTGTTTTTCGCACAAAAAGTATTCTCGTCGCTTGATAAACTTATAGTTGAGCCGCTGTAGTCACATGGAATATTTAAACATTTTCTTCAATGACTTTTTTGGGCCGTCAAGTTTCAGTCCCTTAGGAGCCTATGGAGGAGTGATCCACCTCTCAAATTTAATCAAAAATATCTTCATTTGTGTTCCAAAGATGAACGAAGGTCTTACGGGGTTGGTACAACATGGGGGTGAGTAATTAATGACTTAATTTTCATTTTTGGGTGAACTATCCCTTTAAAATGTTTAGACAGTCTCATTCTGTTACTCATGATCATTATGTTTGCCGGTTTTTTGACTTAATATAAACGCGCGATTAGTCGACTAATGTCTTAAATGAACGACTACTGGTCGACTAGAAACGTCTTTACCGCTGTGGTTTGTTTCCCACAGACAGCGGGATATTCGGTGTTCCTCTTGCTACGCTGCTGGAGAACGACCAGAAGAAATATCCCGGCTCCAGAGTTCCTCTGGTGTTCAGGAAGGTACGTGGCTCTTCTTTCCCTCTTCGGTTGAAACACTGGAATGTTGTGATCAAGATTGTGAGCGCAGGCTTTTCCGGAAAGTTCCTAGTCAGCACTTCTCGCTATCTCACACTATCCTGACCTGGCGGCCCACGCTCCTCTCGCTTTTCCAAAAAACAAAGGCGGTGGCCAGAAGTGCTCTGGTTTGTTTTACACGGCTGTCTTGACCTCGATGTTCATGTTTTTAAGTGGAATGAGGGAGGCCGTTTATTGTTTCACTGTTGCACCCTTTCAGGCGCTTGAAGGTTTACTGAGGGAACGCTTAGGAACAGGATTAAAATAAATGCTCAGGAGTGAATCAGCTCGACCTCAACGCTGTCAGTATTTGTGTTGGGAAACTGGAGACCTGACGGGAAGATACGGAGACTCCTGGAGGGTAGAGATCCAGCGCTGACAGCTGATGAGTCCTGAACTCTTATCAGACACTGATAAAGACTCTCTGTGTGTCTGAATCAGCTGGAATCTCAATCATCTGTCAGAAAACAACAGCACAACTGCTTCCAACAAGACTGTGTTGTTACCATGGTAGAAATCCAAACCATATGGTGTTATCAGTAGAAACATGTTGTTATTGTAGAAAACATGGTGTTACTGTAGTAAAAGGCCGGAAAACATGGTGTTACTGTAGAAAAAGTACGGTAAAAATGGTGTTACTGTAGAAAAAGGCCGGAAAACATGGTGTTACTGTAGAAAAAGTACGGTAAACATGGTGTTACTGTAGAAAAAGGCCGGAAAACATGGTGTTACTGTAGAAAAAGTACGGTAAACATGGTGTTACTATAGAAAAAGGCCGGAAAACATGGTGATACTGTAGAAAAAGGCCGGAAAACATGGTGTTACTGTAGAAAAAGGCCGGAAAACATGGTGTTACTGTAGAAAAAGTATGGTAAACATGGTGTTACTGTAGAAAAAGTATGGTAAACATGGTGTTACTGTAGAAAAAGTATGGTAAACATGGTTTTACTGTAGTAAAAGCCTGGAAAACATGGTGTTATTGTAGTAAAAGGTCGGAAAACATGGTGTTACTGTAGAAAAAGTGCGGAAAACATGGTGTTACTGTAGTAAAAGCCCGGAAAACATGGTGTTACTGTAGTAAAAGTCCGGAAAACATGGTGTTACTGTAGTAAAAGGCCGGAAAACATGGTGTTACTGTAGTAAAAGGCCGGAAAACATGGTGTTACTGTAGTAAAAGGCCGGAAAACAAGCTGTTACTGTAGTAAAAGGCCGGAAAACAAGCTGTTACTGTAGTAAAAGGCCGGAAAACATGGTGTTACTGTAGTAAAAGGCCGGAAAACATGGTGTTACTGTAGTAAAAGGCCGGAAAACATGGTGTTACTGTAGTAAAAGCCTGGAAAACATGGTGTTACTGTAGTAAAAAGCCGGAAAACATGGTGTTACTGTAGTAGAAGGCCGGAAAACATGGTGTTACTGTAGTAAAAGCCTGGGAAACATGGTGGTGTTGTAGTAAAAGCCTGGAAAGCTACGTTAATACCCAGCATTCGTGTTTGTGTGTCTCGTGATTATTGTGTTTCTGTTTTCAGTTGTTGTCTAAACTGGAGCAGACGGGGTTACAGACGGAGGGAATCCTCAGGGTCCCGGGATCAGCATCCAGAGTAAAGGTGAATAATGCATCATCCCTGCAGAGGAACACGGCCTGGTCCAGTGCTGGTGCTGTTTTGCTCAGTAAAACATCCATAAAGCATCTGACCTGGATTTCTCCCACTGATCCCAGCTTTAATTTAAAATATAAAAATTCCTAATATTCCTAAACTCGTGTGTTTGTCCTCCACAGCACCTGCGTCAGGAGCTGGAGTTGAAGTTTTACGAGGATCGCTTCGACTGGGATCAGGTGCGTCAGAACGACGCGGCGGGTTTGTTGAAGATGTTCATCCGCGAGCTGCCGTATCCTTTGCTAACCCAACAGCATCTGCCAGCGTTCACAGCGGCTCAGAGTGAGTCTGAACACACACACACACACACGAGTCCACCAGTAGCCACGTTTCCATTACAGATTTCCGCAAAACTTTTGCATTATTTTCTAAAAAAACAATTGCGAAATGGCCGCGTTTGCATTAACCGATGTTATGTGACTAAAACATAATTTTTTCCTCTTGTGATTAGTGATTTCAACAATTATAGCAATGGATGTTGGTAGATTTACATATATCCCAGCCACCGCAGTTTCATTTTTAACCGAAGGTGACGTAGGCATATTTCTCGTTGGCCAGATGACCTTTAAAAGCGCAAAAGCCAGGAGAGACGCTTATACTTGAGGAGTTTCTGGGAGTTTCTTCTCATTTCTGCTTTCAGCTCTTGATCGTGGCATTTCTTTGTTGTTTAGAATCCAGTATTCCTGTAATAATTTTGTCTTTTTTGAGTTTAATAAAGAACTCTGTCTCGTCTCCTGTCCAAACACACCGCGCCTCCTCTAAAGAATGATACATATTTCGTTCGCCAGATGACCTGTACATGCGCAAAAACTGTTTCCATTGCAGTTCGGTGAAATATTCTTTTTTTTTCTTGAATTGCCTGAAAAACCTCCTCATGCGAGCGTAAAAACCATTTTGTGATATATGGAAATTTGCGAAATTGACACGTTTCCATTTGGCGGATTTTCAATTTGCGCAGTTGCAGGGTAATGTGAACGCGGCGAGTGTCTGTTCAGAGTCACTCATCTCTCTCTCTCTCTCTCTCTGTCCGTGTGTCAGGTATCTCGTCCCCCAAACACCAGATTCAGGCTCTTCATCTTCTCATCATGCTGCTTCCCGAAGCCAACAGAGACACGCTGAAGGTCTGTTCATCTCCACACACTGTTTATAAGGATCAGCAGCTCAATATTACGGGTGTGACGAAACCCTCATGTCACGATGCAATACATAGTTTAATATAGTACTGAGACTAAACCTTTTTATTTTGGGTGAACTATCCACAATACATATTGTTGCATTTTTGTTTTGCGATATATTGTGAAACGCCTACTAAATAAAGGCTTTTTGACTCCGATATCACTCATTTTCAAAGACAATTAAAGGCCCTCCATGTATTTATCAAACTTCTGCTATAATGACATTTTCAAACCGTTTATTTACTGAAACTATGACTGGCGGTATTTTTAAATAATATAATTATAAATAATGAAATTCTATTATTATAGTAGCTAAAACCATAAAAAAAAAAATTCTGTTACTTGAAATTTCATGTTTAACTGAAATAAAATAAAATAAATAAAACCAAAAGCAACATTTTTTATTTTCATTTAGTTTAACTTTATATATTAAAATAACTAAAACTAAAACCAATAAAACAAAATGGACATATTTAACAAAAACAAAACAAAAACAATAACTAATAAAAACACAATCTTTTTTTTTTCTTCCAAAAATTAAAATATAAAAAAAATGTATAATAGTATCTCGATACTAAAATCAAATAACACTTGGTCATGGTTTACGCAATGATACATTAGTTTGTGGTTTTTAGAATTAGTTTTTACTCACAACAGCCAAACACTTATTATGGAGCTTGAAATGCAAAAAAATAATTATATGCAGGATCAGGAGAACCAAGCAAAAAATACAAAAAATGACTGTTAAAATGAGAAATATGATTTCAGACTTAATCTTCATTTTTAACTTATTTTAAACAGCTGCTTTAAGGTCCGATTTCTCCCCAGAAATGAGCTGAATCGGACAAAATCTGCCATTTATAAAAAACAGATCTATAGAAGTTAAAAAATGTTCTGTGTTTATTAGTGTAAATAAAACCGTATGAGTCTATGGAATGTCCCTATGTAGAGAACTGAGTGTGTGTGAAGTATTTAAATAAACATGTTCTCAGGTGAAGTTGATGAACCGGTCGGACGAGCGGCATGAATTTGTGATGACACACGCACACTCTCTCACACACACACACACACACGTACACAGACGAGAGAGAGAATCAGTCCTGTTTGACGTCATGTTTTGTGCCCATATTCTCATGTGGAGATTCAGCACTGATTCTGTTCCTGCTGAACTCTCTCAAACACACACACACACACTGCTGAAATCTGCTGAAAACGCAGCACAGATGCAGTGGACGTTATTTACCCAGGAGCTCAGAAGCAGAGGTCACGGGTTCGACTGAAGCTTCGATGCAGCGCGAGTCAGATTTATGCATGTTTCCAGAGAAAATTCCTGTTTGGAGTTTGTTAAAATCCTCTAGTAAACATGCTGATGTCTGCGGTGTTTGTTCTCAGGCTCTCCTGGAGTTCCTGAGAAAGGTGGTGGCGTACGAGGAGAAGAACCGCATGAGTCTGTGGAACGTCTCTATGATCGTAGCGCCAAATCTCTTCACTTTCCGCGGGAAGAACGCCAAACAAGAGGAGATGCAGATCGCCGTCTCTGCCGCCCAACTCGTGCGTCTCCTCATTACCCATCAGGACCTGCTGTGGACGGTGAGCATCTGCAGCTGCATTAGCCATGTGATCGCTTCATATACAGAAATATTCAAAAAAGCCCGGAAAACATGGTCTTAAAACACGGTAAACGTCCAGAAAACACAGTGTTACTGTAGTAAAAGTCCAGAAAACACGGTGTTACTGTAGTAAAAGTCCAGAAAACACAGTGTTACTGTAGTAAAAGTCCAGAAAACACGGTGTTACTGTAGTAAAAGTCCAGAAAACACGGTGTTACTGTAGTAAAAGGCCGGAAATCATGGTGTTACTGTAGTAAAAGTCCAGAAAACACGGTGTTACTGTAGTAAAAGGCCGGAAATCATGGTGTTACTGCAGTAAAAGGCCTGAAAACACAGTGTTACTGTAGTAACAGGCCGGAAATCATGGTGTTAGTGTAGTAGAAGTCCAGAAATCATGGTGTAACTGTAGTAAAATCCTAAAAACATTAGCCATCAGGACATGGTGTGGACAGTGAGCATCTGAAAAGCTATATTAACCATGTTTTCGCTTGATATTCAGAAATGAGCTGGACTGATTTTCGTATCCGCAGGTCCCTTGTTTCCTGATCTCCCACGTCAGAAAAATGAACGAAGCCGCCATGGGCAAGAAAACGCCAACCTCGGAGAAAACCAAACGCAGACTATTGAGAAGATGGAACACGGAGAAGGACCGAGACCGCAGCGAAGTGAGTGCTCATGGGACTGAAACTTCAGGACACGGTGGAGCCGTGAACCAGGGTTATTACAGCTAACTAAAACCATAATAAACATTTGGAATTAAATGAGAGTAACATTTTAAATATACAGTAAAAATTATAATTTGCCAACATTTTGAATTTTCATTTAGTTTCACTTTAAGTACTAAAATAACAAACAAAAATGTAAATAAAAGGAAAAAAAAGATATAGACAATGAAAAACACAATTGCACAAAAATGCACTCAACAAAATTAAAAATCAAAATGGAAAATATAAAAATGTGTGCTGTCAAATCGATTAATTGCATCTAACATTATAGTTTGTTTATATAAATATACATGTGTATGTGACACACACACACACACACATATATAAACAAACTTTTGTTAGATGTGATTAATCGATTTGACAACACTAATAAAAAAAATTTATTCAAAATAATTATACAATCAGAATCTAAAACAGTATGCTAAAATAACACAGCGTGAATGTGTTGTTAAATTATTTAATTATTAACTTTAAATCTCACAGGGATGTCAAGTAGATATTTGAGGTCATGTGCTGATGAAAACATTCGGGAATTTCTGGTGTCTCCTAATATTAAAATGCATGATGTCGCCGTTTATCAGAACGCGATTTTATGATTTGTACTGTGACGGGACGGCATCTGAAAGGTTGACCGTTCCAAGATGGCAGACGCGCTGCTGACGTATCCTGAGGGCATAAGGTGTTGTATTTGACTTATAATAGGCTATATGAAACATTAGGTTAAAACGGCATGAACGAATGAATAAATAAAAGTTACATATTTTAAATTTAGCGCCACAAACATATGATATATAAATCTGTTCAGATGGATTACTACGTCCTCGCCACAGATTCAAATGTGCAGCTGAGATCCGTTACTAATCACTTTTCTCCGTTACGTTAAGTCACTCAGAACTAACCACGACGTCGTGGGCTAGCACTGTAGTATCCTGAGAGAAAGAGAGAGATACACTGAGCGTGTGCGCTTACCTTCATCTGTTAGAGGAGCTTTTATTCTCCAGGTCCAGCCATAAAGTCGTGAAATATTACAGATCAAGACCGCTGAGAGGACGGCTGGTCGATTTGAAACGGCGCGTAATTTCCTCGGTGACGCGTTGCTCGACAGCTGAGCCTTGTAAGGTGATGTTCAATAATAATAATAAAAAAATTCCGCAAAATGTATCCATAAAGTAATTACTAAAATAATTTCAATAGCTTTAGTTTCTAAATTAATCAAGAGTTTTTGAACGAGTTGACTGACTCACAAAGATTGGGCGCCACCTACTGGCGAAAACTTTTTTTATCACACAGTCATTTTTATCTATCCGAGAAACATATTGTTGCATTTTTGAACTTTTGTTGCATTGTTACACCCCTACTAGTAATAATAGGATAATAAAGTCTCTGTGTTTGTGTGTGTGTGTGTGTTCCTCAGGTCACGGACCTTCGCGACGGAGTCATCAGAGTTCACGCGCCGCTTCACGCTAAGGTTTCGATGGCGATTCAGTTGAGCTGCGAGATGAAGGCCAGAGACATCACGGCACGCTTCGACATAGAGAACGGGTCAGTGAACCACTTCGACACACACACACCGGTCACATGACCCAACCAACCCATGTTGTTAACCAATCACTGTCGCTTGCAGGCGCGGGTCGCGAAGCGCTAGTCGGCGACAGAGACAGTGTCTGTTCGAGGTGGGAGGAAACATCGGTGAGTCCAACATCATCAGTGCCATTATATTAGTGAATAATAAATAGTAATTATTAGGGGTGTAACAGTATATCGCAACAATATGTATCGAAAAAATGAATATAAAATATTAATATAATATATTGTATAATAATGTGAATATTTGTGGCTCCTGATAATAACAAATATCTGACGTTTCCAGTAAAAGTGTCCGACATTATTCTAAATATATCTAGTCAGTGACAGAGATCATCATATTCATCTACAATAATCTGTGTTTCAGCTTCAGAATCATGAATATTGTTATTCTGATGTCCTGTGCTTTGGGTTTCAGAAGATATTGATTACACACCCCTAGTAATTATATGATATATCATTAGTAATATTAATGAATAACAAGCCTTAATCTGAGGAACGGTCTGTTGTCTCTAGGCGAGCGCTGCCTGGATCCAGACGCACATTTACTAGATGTTTACCACGCGAATCCTCACTGCGAATGGGTGTTAAAGTCACGCTGACCTGAGAACAGTTGGACACGCGTGTGTTCTGCAGAGGTGCTCCAGAGGTTAGAGGTCAAACCCTGAGGTTGACCTTTGTGGCGTGGTTCAATGCTGGTCGTTGAGTGTGCCTGGTGCCAAAACTGTGTGACGTCCCGGACAGAAGCATGTTTCGTTACTTCTTACCACTAGCCAGTGTAAAAAAAGAGCATGTACATAAAATATTTATACACTAATTTATCCTGCTGTATGATAATTATTTTGTATTGTTTCTATAAGCTGCATGTTTGTGATGAAGCCATGTGAACTGAACCTGCGAGCGGCTCGTATTCACCCCAAAATCCATTTTATATCAAATTCTCGTTGTTTATGAATTACTAAAATGGGGAAATGTTTACATTAATATTAGCGCTGGGCAATGATTAATCGCATCCAAAATAAAAGTTTGTTTACATAATGAGCTGTGCATAATTATGCATGTATATATTAAATAAATACTTTCATTTATGTAATATATAAATAACACATTTTCCTGAAGTATATACATGCATGTGTGTGTAATTATATATACACTAAATAATTATACACAGTACAGTCCATGACGTAAAGAAACTTTTATTTTGGATGCGATTACTCGTTTCACAGCACTAATTAATAGTTGATGTAGTGCCTTTAATTAATGCATTACTGTTACAATAATAAGAATGACCATTAATCAAACACATAATAATGTGCCCTGATGTATTACAATAATTTTACAGTAATGTGAATTTGTGTTTGAATGTTGAAATAATGTCACAGATTTGGGTTTGAGATATGAGCTGCACGGGGAAATATGACCTCAAATAAACCAGATGAATATTAATGCCAACGTTATCAAACACTAACCGGACTTATGAAGGACTCCAGTGGAAAAACTGAACGATGAAACGTAGACGATCATTCCGAGGACAGATGACCTTTGACCCCTGATGATTTACTTCAGTGCCTGCCAATACTTTTGATGCTCTGAATATGTTTGTTTTTTCATCTTAAAGCTGTTTTTTATGTATGATGTACATGTGCACTTGTTGATTTGGATTTTTTTTTATTTGATTTTTTTATAGCAACACATTCTTGACGTTGCCAATCGAGTTTGTGCATCGAATCCTTTTGAGTTGTGAATGTGTTTATCATAGTGACCGTTTTACAGCAAAGCCATGGGAATATTTTCTGTAGCCTCGTTTCATCGAAACCATGTTAATAAGTGAGTATTACGAAGAAGATGTAGCCATATCACGATGTTAAATATGTAATGAAGTTGCTGTAATATTTGGGTGAAACTACAGGTCATTATGAAACTAATCCAATTAAAACACATGAAACCTCATCAGTGTGTGTGTCATTGTTGCATGAGATCTGAACAAGTTTGTGTCTCTAAAGCTCTTTGTTTGGGTCCGTGTCAGTATCAGCGTTCTGGAATGTTCCAGATAGTGAAGGAATGTTGGTTTCATCATCAGTAACACAAGCGACACGCTCGACTAAGAAATGAGTTGCATTTTATTAACAAGTATCAAACCTGGTAAACCGTCACAATAAGGTTTCAGTTAACTTGAACAATGTAAAACTCTTAAATGTTAAACGTTTTTAAAATCAAATGGATGCACTGTGAACTAACATAAAAATTAACAATTTGATTTTACTATTCAAAAATAAAAGTTGTTAACAAATGAGACCTTATTGTAAAATTTTACCTTTTGGGTAAAATCTCTAGGATTATTCTCAGGACAAGATTAATTACGGTTTTATGCAGGGCAGGAATGAGGAAACACATGCGTGTGTGTGAACGCGGCGCTGAAGTCCAGGACGTCAGTCACGTGACCCTTGAAGACGCGCAGGTTCTTCATGCAACCGCGGAACGACTCTCTGGTGCGAAGACAGTTCTGCTTCACCTCAGCTGTGACACACACACACACACACACACCGTCAACAACTACTGGGACCTTACCACAGATACATGATTGACAGCCTATTAGGAGAGTCAATTTAATCAATAATGATAATTATACCTCATAATTATGAGATAAAAGTAAAAATAATGAGAAAATTTTAAATTATGACAAAAATTCAAAATCATGACATACTAAGTCACACTTATAGATAAAAAAAGATTTATGACAAAGTCCTATCATGACGATCATGATTCATCACAAAAATTCAAAATTATGACGTTATTATAATTATAGAAAGTCATAACTAGAATAAATGTCATAATTATAGAAAGTCAGAATTGTGACAAAAAGTTACGATTATAACAGAAATGTAAAATTATGACCAAAAGTCAAAATCCTGACATATTAAGTCATAAAATTGACAAATTGACCGTTCCCATAGAAACGGGCCGATGCTGAAGTCAGTACCTGGATGTCCGCCCACATAGATGGGGTTTTTTGTCTCGGCCGATGTGGATGATGAGTACGGGTTCTCCACGGTCACCGTCACGCCGTCGACGGTCAGACTCAAGCTGTGCTTCTGCTTGTTGGCCACCAGGGTCCGCCAGCGCCCGTCACACATGGACCCGCTGTTCCTGCTGGTCGCCGAGATACGGCCCGCGCCATTATTCACGCTGAATACCACCTGTGACGGGTCGAGCGTCAGTCACGGGCACCGTAACACGGGTCACTGAAGGCTAACCGTACTAGAATCTAACCGTACTGAAGGCTAACCGTACTGGAGGCTAACCTTACAGGAGGCTAACCATACTGACCTGTCCGTTGATCAGCTCCAGGCCGATGGCATCCACTTTCGTGCTGCTGATACCCAACAGAATTCCGTCGGGAGCCGTGGAGCGGAAGTCCAGACTCACCGTCACGTCCGAGCCCACGTTATAGCCCTCCTTCACTGCAGGAGCAGACACGTGCAATCAAGGCATTCGAAAAATGAACAGCACACAAAACAGACGAATTTATGACAATATGAAAATATGACAAAAAGTTAATTTTGAGGAAAAAAGTCCAACAATACTGAAGATGTGTGTGAGAGAGTTCTGTTCTCTGAGATGTGTGTGAGAGAGTTCTAGAGGAGGTTCTGTTCTCTGAGATGTGTGAGAGAGTTCTAGAGGAGGTTCTGTTCTCTGAGATGTGTGAGAGAGAGTTCTAGAGGAGGTTCTGTTCTCTGAGATGTGTGAGAGAGAGTTCTAGAGGAGGTTCTGTTCTCTGAGATGTGTGTGAGAGAGTTCTAGAGGAGGTTCTGTTCTCTGAGATGTGTGTGAGAGAGTTCTAGAGGAGGTTCTGTTCTCTGAGATGTGTGAGAGAGAGTTCTAGAGGAGGTTCTGTTCTCTGAGATGTGTGTGAGAGAGTTCTAGAGGAGGTTCTGTTCTCTGAGATGTGTGTGAGAGAGTTCTAGAGGAGGTTCTGTTCTCTGAGATGTGTGAGAGAGAGTTCTAGAGGAGGTTCTGTTCTCTGAGATGTGTGTGAGAGAGTTCTAGAGGAGGTTCTGTTCTTTGAGATGTGTGTGAGAGAGTTCTAGAGGAGGTTCTGTTCTTTGAGATGTGTGAGAGAGTTCTAGAGGAGGTTCTGTTCTCTGAGATGTGTGTGAGAGAGTTCTAGAGGAGGTTCTGTTCTCTGAGATGTGTGTGAGAGAGTTCTAGAGGAGGTTCTGTTCTCTGAGATGTGTGAGAGAGAGTTCTAGAGGAGGTTCTGTTCTCTGAGATGTGTGAGAGAGAGTTCTAGAGGAGGTTCTGTTCTCTGAGATGTGTGAGAGAGAGTTCTAGAGGAGGTTCTGTTCTTTGAGATGTGTGTGAGAGAGTTCTAGAGGAGGTTCTGTTCTCTGAGATGTGTGAGAGAGTTCTAGAGGAGGTTCTGTTCTCTGAGATGTGTGAGAGAGTTCTAGAGGAGGTTCTGTTCTCTGAGATGTGTGAGAGAGAGTTCTAGAGGAGGTTCTCTGAGATGTGTGAGAGAGTTCTAGAGGAGGTTCTGTTCTCTGAGATGTGTGAGAGAGAGTTCTAGAGGAGGTTCTGTTCTCTGAGATGTGTGTGAGAGAGTTCTGTTCTCTGAGATGTGTGAGAGAGTTCTAGAGGAGGTTCTGTTCTCTGAGATGTGTGTGAGAGAGTTCTAGAGGAGGTTCTGTTCTCTGAGATGTGTGAGAGAGTTCTAGAGGAGGTTCTGTTCTCTGAGATGTGTGAGAGAGAGTTCTAGAGGAGGTTCTCTGAGATGTGTGAGAGAGTTCTAGAGGAGGTTCTGTTCTCTGAGATGTGTGAGAGAGAGTTCTAGAGGAGGTTCTCTGAGATGTGTGAGAGAGTTCTAGAGGAGGTTCTGTTCTCCGAGATGTGTGAGAGAGTTCTAGAGGAGGTTCTGTTCTCTGAGATGTGTGTGAGAGAGTTCTAGAGGAGGTTCTGTTCTCCGAGATGTGTGAGAGAGTTCTAGAGGAGGTTCTGTTCTCTGAGATGTGTGAGAGAGAGTTCTAGAGGAGGTTCTGTTCTCTGAGATGTGAGAGAGAGTTCTAGAGGAGGTTCTGCTCACTGAAAGCTGCGTATCCGCCTCCACTGAAGAAGGTCCCGTCCTGAGCGCCACTAAAGCAGGAGCTCGTCCCATCCGCCACCAGTGGCCCGTTCAGGTCCATACGCACACCGTTCAGAGTCACGTCCTGAAGACACGCTGCCAGACTGTGTGTGACCTGCAGAACCACACACACACCTCGGGTTAACACAGGACATTCCAGTGCTTTTTACACTTTTAACTATTATAATAATTAATGCGCAGAATAAAGGGGCGGGGCCTGGTTGAGTTAGTTAGAAGTGTGTTAAACTGGTGGTTATGGAAGGGGCGGGACATTTCCCAAACACACTCGAAGAGCTCGACCAATCACAACACACTGCTCCAGCCGACCAATCAGAGCTCAGTGTGCTTTCAGGAGGAGGGGCTTCATTAAGACAGGAAGTAAACAGAGCGTTACTGACAGACTGGGAAGAGAGGAGCCGCAACAATGGAGAATATGAGGAGAATAATCAACATTCAGGCAGGAAAACCTGTTCTAGTCGAGCCTGAAACAACATCAAGACTGTATGAAAACATTTCAGACTGGTTTAGAAGTGAACAGCATCAGTTACGTTTCCGATCCTCTTGGCTGTGTATGTGGAAGGAATTCCTCCGAGGTACAACTTCCCCTCGACGTCGAGTGTGTGTCCTTTAGTGGAGATGCGGTCGGAGTCACTGCTGTCCACACTGACCATCACTGACTTCTTACTGAACTCGGCCTTCACCTGCAACACACACACACACACACACACGTTATTCAAGGACTGTCTGACTGTTTTATGATAGATACACTTTTATGAACTTCAGAACAGAAACAGCCATTCACTGCCATTATAAAGCTTAGAAGAGCCAGGACGTTTTTTATATAACAGTTTTAATTTTTGGGTGAACTAGTGGACGTGTCACTTTAGTGGACGGCTAGTCAGGGTGGAGGTGGTTTAACTCACGGTGTGCCAGAGGCCGTCGCTGATGCCAGCAGGGATCGTGGCGCTGGCGGGACCTCGACCCAGGTCACATGACAGAACCAGACGGCCCGCCTGAAGCTGCAGAACCGCGTAATCCTGCTGGTTAGCATTAGCCATGTAGAACAGAAGCCCGTTGTGAGCGAACGTCCGCACGGAGAGCTTCACCACGAAACTGAGACAACACACACACACACACACACACACACACACAGTGAAGCATACATCATTACCTGTTACAATCTGTGAAAAGACTGGATATAGAGTAGTGGGTCAAAATTATGGAAGCTTGTTTCTGCCACAGAATAAAAAATAAAACAAGTAAATGCAACAAAAGAATTTATAAACATGCAAAATAAAAGACAAGCAACTAAATATTAAAAACTGATTATGTTGTTGTCAGCATTTGCTTTTCGTTTTTCTGTGCTTTTTTTTCCATAGTAAAATAAAACCTGTGGCTGTAGTTTGACTTTGTTTGTCAGATAATCCCTCACCAAGTTTAGTGTTTGTAAAAAATTACAACATCATATAAATATAAAAACAATTTCCACTCCAGACATCACTTCGGAAAGGTAAATCAATCATGTCATGGGTATGAAATAATAAATTGTATTTATTTTAAATATTTTATATTATTTAAATAAATGTTATATTATTGTATAATACTTTTAAATATTTAATTGTATATATTTTGCCCCAGTTAGTAATAATATTATAATAATATTCTATGATATAATAATATAAACTTTTTATTTTATATATATATATATATATATATATATTTACAAAATACAATATATTATATATGTACTTTATTTTATTACATATATAAATATGATATAATATTGATGTCTCCATAATTTTCTTTCATTGAAATGTTTTTCTTTTTTTTCTTATTTTGTTGCTCAGAATCATGTGACTGTAAAGGTTATTTTATTGTTGTATTGAATTAGTAAAAAAAATGTATTTTGTGCTTTCTGATTTCAAGTGTCCAATCATTGTTTATTTTAATGTTTATTGTGATGCTCTTCCATCGTGAGCTCATGAACATGTGATTTATTGTTAAATAATAATATCAACATGGAGTCATATTGAACACAGAATGCTGGTTTAAAGACAGTTTAATACGCAGTTTATGCAGCGTTAATAATGTGATTATGAACGGGTCGGGTTTGATTGGTTTACCTGGTTCTGACGGTCTTATTCTTGAAGCCCATGATCATGTGACTGTGTCGGGACAGTCCGAACTGGCGGGATTCTGGGATGGTGTGTGTTTGGTCCGGGGCCGCACACTGAGGAAAGGCGGTTCAGGTAAAGCTCAGTTTGTACAGAGACGTTCATAATAATAACCGTGAAACGCTGCTGTGAATGTTGGAGTTTGGCTGGTGCCCTTATAAGGGCGTGACGTTCTTATGATCCGACAGATGTTCAGTGTTTACAGAAACTCAGCGCTATCTGAAGAATGTCACACAACATGCCTGTCATAGTGAGTTACTAAGAAATATTTTGGTACTAAAACAATAAAAACACCTTCATTACTTGAAATAAGATGAAATACAACCAAGCTTTCACATGACCTTTATGAAGTTCACCATGCAAACAGATCAACAGCATCCAGGAGATGATGTATGCACATAAATATAATTGCACTGCACTAAATATTTATAAACATTCCTGTGTACGTCCCAGGTGTGTGTGTGTGTGTGTGTGTGAGAGTGAGTGAGTGAGTGTGAGACTCACGCTGGTGCTGCCCGGTGTGAGCGCGCTCAGCTCTGCCGCAGGGGTCAGGGGTCGTGTGGAGGGGTCAGAGGTCGGCTCCGCCTCCAGGTCGTCAGGTAGAAGCATACGTTTGGGTCTCTCCTCCAGTAAACAGCTGTTCATGTCCACGTGCTCGTAGTGCAGTGCGCCGGACAGATCCAGCAACCTGATATGCATGTGTATATTTATGAAAAATATGTTATTTATATATAAAATATGTATATATACATGATGCATAAATATATAAACACATGTAAATGCAAATATTATTTGTGTGTGAGTGAGTGTGTGTGTCACTCACGTGCCGTCCACTGCTGCGTTCCTGATGCAGCCATAGAAGGAGTCGGAGGATCCCGGAGCAACAGCTCGTTCTCCTGGAGGAACACCACCGAAGAAGAGCCGGCCCAGAGCCAGAGCTTTCTCTGCAGACGAGCCCAGCTTCAGAACCACCGGGTTCTGCTCGTCCACCAGCACTGAGATCGACCTGGAGATGGACAAACATGAAGATGGAGAAACATGGAGAAACATGGAGATTGAGAAACATGGAGAAACATGGAGATGGAGAAACATGGAGATGGAGAAACATGGAGATGGAGAAACATGGAGATTGAGAAACATGGAGATTGAGAAACATGGAGATGGAGAAACATGGAGAAACATGGAGATGGAGAAACATTGAGAAACATGCAGAAACATGGAGAAACATGGAGATGGAGAAACATGCAGAAACATGGAGAAACATGGAGATTGAGAAACATGGAGAAACATGGAGATTGAGAAACATGGAGATGGAGAAACATGGAGATGGAGAAACATGGAGATTGAGAAACATGGAGATGGAGAAACATGGAGAAACATGGAGATGGAGAAACATGGAGAAACATGGAGATTGAGAAACATGGAGATGGAGAAACATGGAGAAACATGGAGATGGAGAAACATGGAGAAACATGGAGATTGAGAAACATGGAGATGGAGAAACATGGAGAAACATGGAGATGGAGAAACATGGAGAAACATGGAGATTGAGAAACATGGAGATGGAGAAACATGGAGATTGAGAAACATGGAGATGGAGAAACATGGAGATGGAGAAACATGGAGATGGAGAAACATGGAGATTGAGAAACATGGAGATGGAGAAACATGGAGATTGAGAAACATGGAGATGGAGAAACATGGAGAAACATGGAGATTGAGAAACATGGAGATTGAGAAACATGGAGATTGAGAAACATGGAGATGGAGAAACATGGAGAAACATGGAGATTGAGAAACATGGAGATGGAGAAACATGGAGAAACATGGAGATGGAGAAACATGGAGAAACATGGAGATGGAGAAACATGGAGATTGAGAAACATGGAGATGGAGAAACATGGAGAAACATGGAGATGGAGAAACATGGAGATTGAGAAACATGGAGATGGAGAAACATGGAGAAACATGGAGATGGAGAAACATGGAGATTGAGAAACATGGAGATGGAGAAACATGGAGATTGAGAAACATGGAGATGGAGAAACATGGAGATTGAGAAACATGGAGATGGAGAAACATGGAGAAACATGGAGATTGAGAAACATGGAGATGGAGAAACATGGAGAAACATGGAGATGGAGAAACATGGAGAAACATGGAGATGGAGAAACATGGAGATTGAGAAACATGGAGATGGAGAAACATGGAGATTGAGAAACATGGAGATGGAGAAACATGGAGAAACATGGAGATGGAGAAACATGGAGATTGAGAAACATGGAGATGGAGAACCCAAAGCTCCAGCATGTTCCCTCTAGTAACACTGCTGCTACACACCTTTTGTTCCTCTGCAGTACGAGCGAATGCTCCTTTCCGTCACTGAAGGAGCCGTTCTGTGATTGGATGACGGCTTTGTGCACGGCTCCACCCTCTGCCACGCCCACATGGACCTCCACCAATCCGGACACGAGCATCACGAGCAGGAACGGCTGAGAGCAGAGCGACAGATTAAACACACACGCACGATTAGGGTTGGGAATGGAAAATTGAATACTTTATGTCAGGAATCAGATACTTGTTACAAAATTAAAATATCGATTCCTCGTATCGATTCCTCTGTGTGTATTTCAATACGAGTTTAAAGCGTTCGAGACTGTGTGTCTGTCCTCGTGTGTATCAGTGTATCGGACCCGTGCAGCTCTTAAAGGGACAGCACTAATATCCCGTCTCTATAATAACACTAATCACACACCAGAAACTGAGAACATCCACTCGTTCTTCACTGAATAACGATTGTAAATACATTTATAATGTATATTTTATTTATAAACTGCAATGCATACCTGAACATCTTAAAACACTTATTTCAATAGTATCTTATTTTGGAATTGAAATTAGGAATCGATAAGAATCGAAATCTGAATCGTTTAAATTCAAACGATAGCCTAGCCTAGCCGCGATCGGACAGGTTCACAGGGTCGAGCCCTAACCTGTGGCGTCTGTCGGCGCGAGCGTCCCGCGGATCGGTTGAATCCCGCCAGGATGATCCCGTGATCCCGTGTGCTGGAGAAGCTGCTCATGATCTCCGTGTGGGAACCCAGCAGAACACCGGGCATCTCCAGAAAACCACTGCCGAACACAGACACGCTGCGGATGGGCTGGAAACACACACACACACACACACAACTTTAACAATATCCAAAACTAACAATAACTAAATAATACTAATAAATCAAAATTATTCACCCCCCAGTGCAAATCGGGTCTACAGACTTTCAGCCGTTTGCAATGAACAAATCAAACAACTGAACTGAAATAGCTCAACACAACAAATGTTTCACGTGATTTCCCCAAATTCAACTACAAATTAAACTTTTAATAACTTTATTTATCACAAAAACGAAGGGAGATGGAATTTAAAAAAATAAATATATTTTTGTATTTTATGTTTTAAATTTAATTTTGCATGTGTAATTAACTGAAATCATGAAGCATAAAATTTAACAACAATTTATTAAAAGTTTAATAAAAATTGCATATTTAGGGCTCTATGAAATAACCCCCCCCCTTATGGCGCCCTAAATATGTCAGTATATTTTTTATAACTTTTTCGTTATTTTAGTTGAAGTGAAACAAAAAAATGTTTCCGATGTGACTGATTAATTGTGTATTAAAATCCCCGGATTTGGTGAGTTTCATGCTAATATAATATTCAATTCTCTGATATTATGTAAAACCTTGCTTTAGCAACTAGCTGTAATAATTATTTTTTTTTTTTCACGTAACGTTGAAAAAATGAATGAAAATGTTTTTAACAGTTCTCCTTGACTATAACAAGTGTACCTTGAGGACACAGCCTTTCTTCACTCCGTACGCCTCCCTGAGCAGGTCGAAGTTTGTACGAGCGATTTCAACGTTCTTCATACAGCCGACAAAAGAGCGAGCGACGACCTGCCGCCTGCGGACATCCACACAAGAGTTGCGTTTAAAACCAAAGAGGAATGATTTGAAACATTTAAACAAATGATGCAACTCCAGCATGTCTCACCTGATTGGTCGAGAGGCTGGCAATCCACCGATGTAAATGGGGTCGAGGTCGGAGCGATTGAGGTCAGAGGCCAAACCCGGTGACTCCGCCTCCATGACCTCTCTCTCGGACGGGTTATCCGCGGCCATCACCGATAGATGACCTGCGGACAGAGCAGACGTGTCTCGTGTCAAGCACTACAATTATACCTCATTTATTTGTTTTCGTCAGAACGCTAATTTTATTACATATTGATAATATTTTTTTGATTAATGCATTTTTTTTAATGTTAACCTTTAAATTACTAATTTTTATCAATAAATAATAGTAATTTAAGCACATTCCTCACATTCTTTCTGCTTAAAGTCAAAATATCTCACAATTTCATGCTTGACCCTTTTAATTCAGCTCTAAATATCTTACACTGTGTGCCTTTGACCTCTTGTGGAAAATAATAATATAAGATGATATTTCATGACTCTAGATGGGCGTATATCTCTATATGGAGTAAATGAGCTGTTCCGCTGGGACAGTTATAAAATAATATTTTGTAAAGTTTTAGCATTTTTAGTTTGAATTTTGAGCAGTTTTAGGTTTCTCTATGTGTACTGCAGCATTCCTATGGGGGTCACACTGACCCGTGAGGGTTTGTGTTTTTTTAACACAAAAATCCATTACATTTTTAGCGTGTGTATTCACGGTTCAAGTCTCGGACCGCTCTGATGAACACTAAAATATTTTTATAGTCAGAATGATCAAGAGGGTTCAACAACTAATCAGTCAGAATGGAGAATAAACGGCACCTTTGCGCTTGTTCCTCTGCAGGGCGATTCTGTACCAGGATCCGGTGTTGTATGTCCTGTTCGAGGTCATGGTGAGTGCGCCTGAGCCCAGTTCAAAGGTCAGGTGAACCTTGCCTTCCACCAGCTCGACGGATAGAAAGTCTCTCTACAAGCACAGAGGACGGATTAGCTGAGGTGACGTGACGCTAACGCTAGCAGTGACATCAGCGTCAACCCAGCTGTCACTCAACTAGCCCCGCCCTAAATTATGCAGAACTTTAAGGTTTAATATCATTTTACTCTATTGTAATCTAGTCAATCTGCATTTCCTTCAGCCTGAGGATTATTATTATTTCAAATATAACTTTTTTGTTTGATATCACTTTTCAGAGTGACCTTTCCCCGACCCTGGAGCCGGGGAGGCCGCGCTGGCGGGACGCACCGTGCCGTTGGAGGCGAGGTACAGCATCAGGCCGTTGGGAGAGAGAGTCCTGAAGAACATGACGACGCTGGTGGACATCGAGCGCAGAGACTTCTGGACCACAGAGAAGCCGCTGCCGTCCAAGTGGAACGAAGTGTCCTCAGTGCGGGGACTGGAACAGGGCATGAGTTCAGAGTTCAGTGAGTGTGCGTGTGTGAGTGAGTCAGTAAGTTTGTGAGTGAGTGAGTCAGTGAGTGAGTGAGTGAGTCAGTAAGTTTGTGAGTGAGTGAGTCAGTCAGTGAGTGAGTTTGTGAGTGAGTGAGTTTGTGAGTGAGTCAGTGAGTGAGTTTGTGAGTGAGTGAGTCAGTGAGTGAGTTTGTGAGTCAGTGAGTGAGTGAGTGAGTGAGTCAGTCAGTGAGTGAGTTTGTGAGTGAGTGAGTTTGTGAGTGAGTGTGTTTGTGAGTCAGTGAGTGAGTGAGTGAGTTTGTGAGTGAGTGAGTCAGTGAGTCAGTCAGTGAATGAGTGAGTTTGTGAGTCAGTGAGTGAGTGAGTGTGTTTGTGAGTCAGTGAGTGAGTGAGTGAGTGAGTCAGTGAGTGAGTGAGTCAGTTAGTGAGTGAGTGAGTTTGTGAGTCAGTGAGTGAGTGAGTGAGTTTTCGAGTGAGTGAGTGAGTTTGTGAGTGAGTGTTTCACCTCATGAAGCAGCCGCCACACTCGCCCTGTCTCTCCGCGTAGTTCCACAAGCCGATGTTGTTCTCGTTGAGCGACGCTTCGCCCATACAGCCTCTGAACTGGGTCGCTCTCACCGCTGGGGGTTTCTGGGAAACACAACACACGTTCATGGGGTCAGAAGGGGGTTATTTTAATGTTCAGTGAGATTACCTATAGTCTTTATAAAACAAATCATAAATGTGCACGTGTGTGTGTGTGTGTGTGTGTGTGAAGCGTCTCACCTTGACCTGAGCACCGAGTCCCCCGACGAACACGCGTGTGGATCCGCTGACGTCCATGACGGTGG
This sequence comes from Pimephales promelas, assembly GCF_988280905.1. Taxonomy (NCBI): domain Eukaryota; kingdom Metazoa; phylum Chordata; class Actinopteri; order Cypriniformes; family Leuciscidae; genus Pimephales; species Pimephales promelas. Next base: position 29,681,339 of record NC_142790.1, on the reverse strand, counting down.
AGGGACCGGACGCAGAGATCTTCACTGCGGGGAGAGGGTCCGAGTCCGTCTGCTGGACGCTGAGGGTCCCGTGTCTCCCGAACCTGCATCACACACACACACACATCAGTGTTCCTCACTCAAAGGAAGAGCTAAAACACCTCAGACCAGCGCTGAGTCACACACACACCGCGTTGCATTGATCCGGTGCCACTTGTCGTTGTTGATCTGAACGGCGGGATACTCCAGTCGGGTGTGTCCTGATCCCGTGTCCCAGAGGAACGACACCTTCCCGTCACGCGTCTCCAACGCCAGGAAATCCTCCTGATGGGGTTCAAACACAGATGAGACTTTAAACATAGACATATTCATACACACACACACACATCAATAACTCAGAAACCATAAATGTTGTTCACTATAAATAAGTGATTTGTCTTTGATGGGCCGATTAAAGGAACACCAAATCACGCAAATGTCATATTTGGCCGGTTTCCCAGCTGGGTTATTATCATTAACTCAAATTATTACAAAAATTGTTAATGAAATAAAACGCTGACATAAGAGAAGTCTTTCAATTATATACCAGAAATGAATAAAACTGAAATTAAGATAAATGAAACCTAAATAGTAATATAAAAAATATCACATTTACAAAAGCTTAAACTAAAACGTTAATAAAAATTAAATAAAAATTAAAATAATTAAATTATTAATTTTAATTAAATCAATTAATTAATTTTTGGGAATCAATAATTTATTAAGAATTAATAATTTTTAATAATTTAAAATTATTTTTTATTATTTTATTATAATAATAATTGTTATTATTAATTAATAATACATTATTAATTTTAATTAAATAATTAAAAATTAAAATTAAATTTAAAAAAATGAGAAAAGCAAATGACAACATTACTTAAAAAAAAAAAAAATGAGAAAAGCAAATAACAACAGTACTAAAATTAAATATATAAAATCAAAGATAATTTATAAAAACTAAAATAGTATATAAATTATACTAAAGTTTAGTTTGAATGACTAAATTATAAACTGGAAATAATAATAAATTAAACATAAATAGGAATATAAAAAAGGGAAACGTCCTAAACCTTAAACTAAAATGATATCAGTAAGAATAAGTAGCGTGACGTACGCCGGCGCCGCCGCCCATGTAGAAGAGCAGGTTGTCCGGGTCCGAGGTCTTCACGGTCAGCGTGAGTGTGTTGAAGTTGCTGGACGTCACCTCGGGTCTGTACGCTCTCACACACTCCCGCTCGGCCGAGACCGCCACTTTAATCTGCAGAGATCAGAGCGTGAGTGTGTGTGATGGGAGTGTAAGTGTGTGTGTGGGAGGTCACATGGCGCGAGACTCACCGAAGCCGCCTGTTTGCGGGCCTGGTTGATCAGTTCTCGGATGTCCGACAGGTTCCTGCTCAGGGTTTCTCCCAGAGTCTGCAGAGGCTTCAGCCGCTCGAACAGCCGCTCCGCCTTCAGATGGGCCTCGGTCAGCCGAGAGGACGCCGCGCTGGCTGAGGACGACACGAGAGATCATCAGGACACAGAGAGAGAGAGAGAGAGAGAGAGAGAGAGTGTGTAATGTGTAATATCTCCCCACTGTCCACCACAGTGACCCTCAGTAATGTGTGTGTGTGTGTGTGTGGTGAAACACACCGGCCTCCTCTGAGTCTCGGATGAGGCGGCTGTTGCTCCGGCTGCTGGTGTTCACCGACTCGACCGCGGAGAACGACGCGTCTAGCTTCACGCGGTAATCCTCCAGCCGCCGCAGCGCTCTCTGTAGCGTCGCGTTCACCGCTTCCGCCCGTCGCCGCGCCTCCAGGACCTCGTCTCTGCTGCCTGAGAGAGAGAGAGTGAAAGAAGTTCTCATTAGGGCTGGGTAATAAATATCGATTTCTCGATATTAATCGATTCTCATTTTTACGAACCGATATCGATTCTTAAATCTCAAGAATCGATTAGTCATCCTGTTTCATTTGAATGAATGGGACATTGTATCGCGGCTGCGCGCATCCAAAAAATCACAATAATCTTTGTCCTTTGTTACTATTGATATGAAACAAAGTCTCAATTTTCAAATTACGTCCATTTTCTTTAGAAGTTCAAAAACATAAATAGTGTTTTGTCGCTGTGGCGTGAGATCGCTCTGGAGAAGCAGCAGCGCTGATCTCTCTTCCGGCTTAATAATACCAGTCACAGCGCCAAATAAACATGAATGAGCATCTGAAAGTGTGTTAAAGATACAGTACAACTTATCCAAATCCGGATCATGTCACATTGATTCACTCAATCAGCGTTTCAACCGTGGAAAGACGTCAGTTAAACAGCTTGTAATCAATGTATCGTCATATTTACCTCAGAAAACCCACATAAACTCGTTAGTCAGCTAGAAAAAATAACTCTAGAGACGAGCATTTTGCTAAATATATACACCATATTACATATGCATTATAATCTTAATGTTCTTCAATATTTAATGCATATTTGAATAAATCTGGCTAGTTTGACAGTCACCATTTAAATGTTTATATTTCATATAATCTTCTTATTACAACAATAAATAAAAGTGTAATTTAAGTGTTTGTATAGCTACAAAACAGTTGATTATTACCTTCATATTAGGCTAATGAAGCCCAACTAGACTCCCATAGTTTACAGCATTAGTTCAGAGATTTGATTTCCTTGAGAAAATTTGCCATTTATTGGAACTGATATCCAAAATAATCAATATTGAATCAAGTCGAATTGCAAGCTTGTGAATCGAAATCGAATCGAATTGTGAAATTTGTGTCTATACCCAGCTCTAGTTCTCAATGCAGATTTTTTTCATCTGGGATTACACACACACACACACACACTGATCCGTGTCACGTACCGTTCGGCAGGTTTCTCAGGACACTGATGGCTTCTGGGAGCAAATGAGTGAAGTTCTGAACATTCGCTCTAACTCGACTCAACCTGCTAGTTACTTCAGTGACGTTAAACACCAGCCCTGGAACACACACACACACACACACACACACCAATACACAATCAGTGTGCAAGTCAACAGCTTTACACTTCAGTCACTCCGTCTCGTCTCTTTCGTGTGTTCACCTGCAGTGAGTGTGTCCAGGGCTCCGCTGGCGTCCCGAATCTCCCCGCTCGCCCGGAGCGCCCTCGTCCCCTGCGCAGTGAGCGAGTGCTCCGACGTCTAACAGAAAACAGGACGATCAGCATCACACACTGCAGACTTCACAATATCAACAACAGCACTGGATGATGTATAGCAGCGAGTCAGTGTTGGGTGTGACTAATTAATGTAATTTAAATACTTTTCCCTTGAAAATGTAAAGTAAGGGATTACTCTTCATTTATCTGTAATTTAATTACAGTTACTTCTGATGTAATTGAGGTAAATACTGTGTATAGATCAATCCGATCTCACAGCGATTCGTATGCATTTTATGAGGTGTCTAAATATTACGTACAAATTCGTGTAAAATATGTATGATAAAAGTGTGAAATGTCATGAGATCAGACATAAAACAATAGTGGGTTTAACACCAAAATGTATTGTCTGATGCTAAAAAGTATATTTTTATAATGTAACCTTCTCCACCTTGGTCAGTTTAAGGATAATTCATGCAATTTTATAGTATTTATTTGAAATAATTAAAGCAGATTCATGTCTATCCTTGTATTATTCAGCTGGTTGAGATTGATATGGGATTTTGAAAGTAATTAGTAATTAAAAGTAATTAAATACTTTTTAGAGAGAGTAATTAGTACAGTAATCTAATTACACAGTTGAAGAGGTAATTAGTAACTAGTAATTCATTACTGTTTTAGAGTAACTTACCCAACACTAGCAGCGACTCCCAAACCTTTCCCAGTCCAATCACTTGGACGTAAAATATTCACCATTTTAAAGTAAATATTTTAATAATTTAACAACAAATTAAAAGCAAACAGATATAATATCTCATCTTTTTTAGATTCAAATAATGTATACAGGCCAAAAATGTATTGTATAATATATTATATATTTAAATTCATGAAAGTAGATTTTGTTTAATTAAATTACTCTGAGAATAATATATATATTTATAAATAAATAAATAAATAATTTCGGTTTTAGTTCAATTAATAAAATATTTATTAGTTTTAGGTAATAATACCCCTGGTTTTATGAGCATTACTCATTATTTTATATGAATTAATTTATAATAAAAACTTGTATAATTTATTTTATTGTTACATCCAATTAGCTTATTTTGTGAAACCTCCCTGTAGGCTTTGATTGGTGGACGTACCAGATTGAGGGCGGAGCTTGCGCTGTGAGCCAGATCTCCCGCCATCTGAATGTTTTCTCTGATGTTGCTGTTGGTCTGACTGACGCTGGTCGCGTTCACTGATGCAGATCTGACCTCGGATAGAGAACTGACCGCAAAAAGAAAGATATCGAGTTATTTACAATACCAACAATGTATACAAGATGCGTTTTGTTGGATTTTTAGCGTGACGCACCTGTTAAGGGCTTGTGCCTGTTTGCTGAGGGCTTGCGCGTGATCCTCGGCCCGGTACACCATCTGCAGGGCGTCTCTTTTGGTCAAATCCATCACTAAAGTGTCCACATGCTTCCTGAGATTCACACTCCAGCCTTCAAGATGGTTCCTCATCTCATCCAGAGTCTGGAACGACAAACGCATCATCTGGGATCACATTCACCGTCTCGTATATGTGTTATATGAGGTAGAAACGTCACTTACATCCGTCCCGTTGTCCATGTTTTCTGCTATATTGAGGGCATCACTCAGCAGATCTTGAGCTTCCTGTACTTGTGTTTCTACTTCCTGGTTCAGATTGTTGACATTGTTGCTGGAGATCTGGAGAAATTTTTTTTTAAATGTCTCTCTGCTCAAAACTAAAGAAAAAATTGTGAAATATTAATCATTTGTTTTCTATGTGAATATACAGTAAAGTGTAATTTATCATCATTACTCCAGTCTTCAGTGTCACATGATCCTTCAGAAATCACTCTAATATGAGGGTCTGATGCTTAAGAAATATTTATGATTATTATGGAGTAATGATGCTGAAGATCACAGGAATACATTACGCTTTACTATATATTCACATAGAAAACAGATGATTTACATTATAACAATATTTGAATGAATAATTTATTTCTTTTCATTTCCTTTTCCTCTTCAGAACATGATCATTAGCAACAGAACATATTTTAACAAAAAATAATAAAAACAAAATCTCAGCATGTTCAAAAGAGAAGAAAAGGAATATAGAAAAAAAAAGGAGAAGGAAGAAGCTAACTTATATATTTTTTTTGTTTCTTCTTATTTACTAGCTTTTATATTTTGAAGCTATATTATTTTATATAGCCTATTTAAATAATTGGTTTAATTAAATGTTTTTTATATTTATTTTTTATGTGTTTTTACACATGTAATTAAATACATATTTTAAGAGTTATTAAGATTAATTAATAAGAAAAAAAGTAGATCGGATCATGAGCTATCTAAAGATTCCCATTCCCATTATATTTGCCTTCCCCTTTTACAAATCTAGCTTTGAAACGGCTACTGTTTTCTCTTTACAAAATATCATTATTTATCCTTTTTGAGAAACAAAAAAAGAAAAAACTTAATCATTTGCAGTACATTTTATCTAAAAATAAGTCACACAATACAATTATAAAGTGGAAAAGAAAAATAATAAATAAATAAAAAAAACACAAAATGTAATACTGACAATAATATAAATATTAATGGAATGGCAAGAAACAGACTGTATGGAAAATTGGACATTTGTCCCAGTCTACTTTTCTAACATAGACATTTTAAACCTTCTTTTAAATTGCACAATTTTTATAATAATATTTCGCTGTTGTTACAGTATTTTTCTGAAGTAAGCGCAGTGTGTGTGTGTGTGCTGGACTCACCGCGAGCCGGCTCAGGCTGGTCTGGATCTGCTCCGTCAGGCGACGGCTCTGGTTATTGTGGCTCTCGCTCGTGTTGATGATCTCCTGGATCTGCAGGATCTGACGCTCGAGTCTCCCGAAGGTTAAGGAGATGTTCTCCAGTCTGAACTGGTTCTGTACGAGCGGATGTGCAATCTCCTCCTGAACCCTCCGCAGAACAGACACTGCAGAACTAAACACACACACACACTTTTGAACACTGTTGCCTATAAGGAACTGTTCCATGTCAACTAACTAAAGTAGTGAGTAACTACCTTAGTTAACATGAACAACACTTCTACAGCATTTGTTAATATTAGTTAATATTAATTTCAACTAGAGCCAGACCGATATTATCGGCCGATATTAGGCAACTATCGGTATCGGCAGTTATGGCCGATAACTGAATATTTAAAAAATGAAGCTTGAACCATGTCATGAGTGTTGGAGTTGTATAGTTTGTCCACCAGAGGGCGCTCTACACCGTCACTGTTGGCAACACACGTTGAGTTGGTAACGAGACATACATTGCTTGAATAACAATTAAAAGATAGATTTAACTTTAATAAGCATGACAAAATTTGTGACTATCATGTCCAGTTTTGCTGCCGAGAGTGAAGCGGAATTAGCTAGTAATAGTTACGTGTAGTTGACTGTCCTTTTAACTTTTGACAATGTGACTGAAGTATTTCTTTAATAGCGCGTGATAGTTACAGCAATGAGACGCATCATCTCTCCTCGGCCTGTTATATTGAAAATGTATTAAAATTTGCAGTATGACGTTATCCATTGCTAAATTATGACTCATCATAGACTAGCTAACCATAAAGCTAGCTAATGCCACTATCATCAGTCTGTTCTGTTGTGATAATAAAAGAAACAAGTTTGTTTTTAAAATTCATTAGCATATTATTTTAGTTAAAACTCATAAATAACTACAAATAACTAACGTTAGGGAAATCTGTTAAAGTTTTGTTGCACGTTTCCGAAAAAAATAAAATAAAATAAAATAAAATATCGGCCGATATATCGGAATATCAGATTTTAAAACCCAAAAATATTTGTATCAGTATCAGCCTTCAAAATCCTTTATCGGTCGGGCTCTAATTTCAACATTTACTAATACTAAAGTTAACATTAGTTAATGCACTGGGAACTAACATGAACAAACAATGATAAAACAAATGTACTGCTCATAGCTAGTTTATGATAGTTACTGATGTTAGCTAATGAAGCTGATTGTAAAGTGTTACCGAAGTGTTAGACGCACGTGTGTGTGTGTGTGTGGTACCTGAGTTGGCGCTGCGCAGTCGCACTGCAGTGTGTCAGACTGACGGTCCTGATCCTCTCCAGCGTCGCGTTCATCTCCTCCATCAGGAACGTGTCGTTCGTGCCGTCGAGATCAGCGTCCGTCGTCACGTTCACAGAGCGAACCTGCTCCGTCAGGCCTGGACCAATCACAGACCAGCAGAGCTGAGCACAGTAGCCATAAAATAACACAAATAATACTCAAATAGCTTTATTTGTCTACCGGTGATGGCGGAGTGAGTGTTCCTGATGAGCTCCAGCAGCTGTTTGCCCAGCGAGAGCTTCTCCTCAGCCTTCAGCAGCACCGCTTCACTGCCATCCAACACACTCTGGACCTGCACACACACACACTGAGCATCAGCATCAGCCTCCCGTCGCCATGGTTACCGTGAGGAGGGATGCGAGGCGCACCTGTTGCTGCAGGTCAGTGATGTCATCGCTCAGGCGTCTCAAGCTTCGCTCTCCTGCGGTCAGGTGATGATCTGGGCTCTGATCCCACGACATCAAACTCTGCAAAGGAGGTTTACTTATGAAGTGTTCGTGCATGCGGTGTTACATGAGTGATGGTTTATGCAGGGTGGGTCACGTGACTGACCTTGACCTCTCGGGTCTGGTTCTCGAGCGTCAAGAGCTGGCTGTAGGGGGCGATGATGACACCCGACAGGTTTAGGGACGCGACTGACCCGTCTAGAGAGTCCAGATCGTCCAACAGAAGTCCTGTGCATCCGTCATCACACGCTGAGGAGACACGAGCTCGTCATCACACCGACACCGCAACATGCACACTCCACTCAACACTGAACTCCACTGAGTCAACTCTGAACTCAACTGAATCAACACTGAACTCAACTGAACTCCACTGAATCAACACTGAACTCAACTGAATCAACTCTGAACTCAACTGAATCAACACTGAACTCAACTGAGCTGAGCTGAATCAACACTGAACTCAACTGAATCAACACTGAACTCAACTGAATCAACACTGAACTCAACTGAGCTGAGCTGAATCAACACTGAACTCAACTGAATCAACACTGAACTCAACTGAATCAACTCTGAACTCAACTGAGCTGAGCTGAATCAATACTGAACTCAACTGAATCAACACTGAACTCAACTGAATCAACACTGAACTCAACTGAGCTGAGCTGAATCAACACTGAACTTAACTGAGCTGAGCTGAATCAACACTGAACTTAACTGAATCAACTCTGAACTCAACTGAATCAACACTGAACTCAACTGAGCTGAGCTGAATCAACACTGAACTTAACTGAATCAACACTGAACTCAACTGAATCAACACTGAACTCAACTGAATCAACTCTGAACTCAACTGAGCTGAATCAACACTGAACTCAACTGAATCAACACTGAACTCAACTGAGCTGAAAAACAAGTCAACTGAAATTTAATTTGATTCATAATTGATAAATTCTGTAACTATTATAAAACTGAACTGAATCAACACTAAACTCACCTGAAATTAATTTAAACTCAACTGAACTGAAATAACTCTGAACTGAACTGAAAAACAAGCTGATAATTGATCACAATATCCAACAATATCATAATTGATACTGACATTGACACTGTTACTGAACTCAACCAAATAATTGATGAAGTTTGCATCATCAAAGGTTATAACTTATTTTCCGATTTGTCACGGTGAAGCTGCATTGAAACATCAGTAGAATTAGCGCAGCCTTACACACACACTGCTCGCTGACCAGCACGTGTCTCTCCTCACACTGGTCACACAGATGACCTCTGACCCCAGGCTTGCACTCGCACCGGCCCGTGCGTCCGTCACACACACCGTGCACCGACCCGGTCCCGTTACACCGGCACACCTGACACCGGCCGCCCGGCTCCGACGGGTCGCCATGGTAACCCACCGAACACCTGAGACGCGGAGAGAGCGTTAGCTAGAGTTTTAACGATTCCAGTAAGGGAAAAAAACTTAAATATCATTCACATTTAAACATGTCATTGTATCTGAATATCATGAAGCTGAACAACTCTTACACAGGACGCGTTTGCCTGTGTCTCAAAAACACAGTTGAAGAACAACCAGCCAAACTAATATACATGTCAAGCTTTATTAAAGACCAGTAAACACAGCAAGAGAACAAATAAAACATTTGCAATCTCGATTGATTGAAATACGATTGAAATAAACAGTGTTTTAAGATGTTCCGGTTCAGAAACTGTAATCAAATGTACAATAACACTACAGTTTATAAATAAAATATACATTACAAATATATTTACAAAAGTTATTCAGTGGATGTTCTCAGTCTCTGGTGTGTGATTAGTGTTATTATAGAGACGGAGAAATATTAGCGCTGTCCCTTTAAGAGCTGCAGTGTATAATGTGTATCAGAGCCGTGCAGCTCTTAAAGGGACAGCACTAATATTACGAGTGTGTGTGCCGTAACGTCACATGACCTCACCTCTCACAGTAGCGGCCCTCGTATCCCTCCTCACAGCGGTCGCAGTGGAAATCTCCAGCGCCCTCTAACACACACGTGGCGCTGAAGCTAAACACACGCAAAACACACACATCACGCTGAAGTCTGAGAACCACTGCTTTCCATGACATACACACAGCTGTGACCTCACCTTTGACCCCGCAGTGGACAGGCACACAGCGAGCAGTCGCTGACCGAACCCTGAACCTTCCCATAATGCCCTGCGGCGCACAGGTGACAGTGCTCTCCTGCGGTGTTGTGCTGGCATCCCTGAACACACGACACAGATACACGGATTGAGCCTTCATCATCAGTCTGATGTGGATGAAGCGGCTTTATCGATGTGGGTTTGCTCACCAGACATTGGCCCGTCTCCAGGTCACATGACACACTGTGGTTGTTGCACCGGCACGGGACGCAGGGCCGGATGAGCGGCCGGTCTCGGCCCTTCATGTTGAGCTCGGACACGGCCTGCCGGTAATAACCCGGAGAGCACTCCTGCAACAGAGCGTTCAGTTCAGTCAGACGTGTTCCTGAAGTGTGTGTGTGTGTGTGTGTGAGGAGTGTGTCCCGGACCTGACACGAGAGCCCGGCGTATCCCAGCGGACACTCGCACGCCTCCACCAGTCGAGCCACTCCTCCGGCTCCTCCCTCGGGGACGTCATCCGCATCCAGAGACACTTCCAGCGAGATGTTGGAGATCCTGGAGAGAACAGAGTTCATCGGGTCATTTTGACCCGGAAAATATTTGTGAAAATTTGTAAGTGTTCAAGACTTTCGTCGCACTTGAACTACAAACACACACAACATTTTTGTTATGGATTCGAGGATTTTTGAGGTTGAAATTTGAAATCAGTGTGACCCCCATAGGAGTGAATGGAAAGCGAGGAATGCTTCAGTACACATAGAAAAACCTAAAACTGCTCAAAATTCAAAGTAAAAATGCTAAAATTTTACCAAAAAATTATTTTTATAACGTCTACATGCGTGTCTGAATGCACACTTAACCGAACTGACCGAGCGGGACAACTCATTTACTCCATATGAAGAGTTCAGATGCAAAAGCCTCTAAATGCCAATTGAAATTTTCTTCTAAAATGACCATTTTTATCAAGCTTGTATATTTAAGTTCAGTAATTTCACTTAAATGACTTTCACTTTATTGTGAAATTACTGAACTTAAATATACAAGCTTGATAAAAACGGTCATTTTAGAAGAAAATTTCAAATGGCATTTAGAGGCTTTTGCATCTGAACTCTTCATATAGAGATATAAGCCCATCTAGAGTAATCAAATATCATGTGTTATTATTATTTTCCACAAGAGGATCAGCAAAGACACAAAGTGTAATATATTTAGAGCTGAATTAAAAGTGTTAGGCATGAAATTGTGAGAAATTTTGAATTTAAGTTGAAAGAATGTGAGGAATGTGCTTAAATGACTATATTTATTGATCAAATCTAGTAATTAAAAGGAAAATATGTTTTTGAAATGTTTTTAAATATTATCAAAATTAAATAAAATAAGATTTCTGGACAAAAAATGTTTAAAGGGATAGCTCACTTTGAAATTAATTTTACCTCAAGGGCATCCGAGATGTAGGTGTCTTTGTTTCCACAGTATTTTCAATTTTGACATTTTTCAGTCAAACCGTTGTTGTCTATCAGTCATACACTGGAGGCTAAGGGGGTCCACCAAAGAGCAGCACAGAGAAGTCCAAATTAAACATGAATGTAAGTACACACTGATGGCCTAAGACACGAAACGAGCGGTTTGTGTGAGAAAACCAACAGTATTTATATCGTTTTTACCTCTTGTAATCATAGCCACGACAAAATGATCTGACGGCACGGGCGCTTCGGTCTGGAAGTGATCGACGTCACTCTTTGTTTATACAGAGATTTGGGAAGTTTTACCTTTCACTAAACATATTTAGATATACGGGAAACCGCAATGGAAGACGATTTCGGTATATCTAAATATGTTTAGTAAAAGGTAAAACTTCCGAAATCTCCGTGTAAATATTGAGTGACGTCACATGCAAGCGATCACTTCCGGCGTAACATTGAACTGATTCAGTTCGGTTCAGTTCAACTGATTCAGATCACTATGATTACACGAGGTAAAAATGATATAAATACTGTTGGTTTTCTCACACAAACCGCTCGTTTCGTGTCTTAGGCCATCAGTGTGTACTTACATTTACGAGTCATTAAATCATGTTTAATTTGGACTTCTCTGTGCTGCTCTTTGGTGGACCCCCTTAGCCTCCAGTGTATGACTGATAGACAACAACGGTTTGACTGAAAAATGACAAAATTGAAAATACTGTGGAAACAAAGACACCTACATCTCGGATGCCCTTGAGGAAAGATAAAACATATCAAAAATTCATTTCAAAGTGAACTATCCCTTTAAGTATAATTGCACACACACACACTGACCGGCTCTGCTGCAGTCCGGATCCGTACGAGGCTTTGATGAGGACGTACTCCACGTTACTCAGCACAGACATGAAGTCGGCGCGGCTCACGGCTTCATCCGACACGGAGTTGAAATACTTCCACTTGTGCTGCACACACACCGAGACACGCTCACACAGGGTCACACACAGCACTACAACTCATTCATCAATCTTTATAGTCTTTTAAATTCAAAAATAGTTAAATAAATAAATATAAACATAAAACAAAATGGCAGAAATAAAAGTGCAGCAGACGCAATGACTAGTAATTTTAACCACTGAAAGAATACGATGACAAAAATATCGCTTTCCTTATTAAATATGTTTTTTTTCTGCTGTGAATTTATGATTGACATATTTATATGAGTAATATCACACTCATAGACATGAGAAACGCCTCTATATCAGATGAGCTGCAGATTAAATATTGTGTGAAAAGATTATTTCATCAAAATCAAAATTCCCATAAATATTTTCCTTTCAATAATTCAAGTTCTGCTTCATAAAAATGGCCGTTTTCAAGAGTTTTCCACCCTGGGCTTTACGACACAGAAGTCATGTGATCAGACTCACCTCGGTCAGAGGAACTTCCTGTTCGGTGCGGACGCCGTTCTGCGGCGCGGGAGCGTCGGTGTAGATGACTAGCTTGCGCAGGTGTCCGCCCCTCATCAGAACCTGAGGCTCGTGATTGGCCAGCCCGACGCCATCGAGAGCGAAGAAGGCGATGGTGAAGGAGAGTCTTCCTCCGTACGACAGCAGCTGCGAGACACGAGGACACACACACACACTCAGCTGACTTTAATCCCAGTTCATTTCAACATTTACTAATGCATTATTAAGACCTGTTAACTAACATAAACTAACAATAAACTGTTTTATTTTTTAAAAAGATTAAGAAATACTGTAACACATATATTGCATAGATGGTATGCAAAGAATCCGTGGGGTTTGTACTTTGTTACCGTGGTATTTGGGCGGGGTTTGTACAGCCTTGGCACTTCCTATTAGCCCCGTTGTGTATCATCCTGGTTGCAGTTCCATTAGAATTCCACTGGAGGTGATCATGAGCGAGTGCAGAATGAATGGGAGTCTATGGGGCTAAACGGCTAAATGTGTCTCTTTCACCTGCTTGTCGTTAAATCAACATCGATTTTATTGTTGATTCCGCAAGTTCAATATAGATTATAGGCCAAAAGTTGAATGAACGAGTACTTATGTCCTTTCGATGTTGTTGGCCGGGACACGCTAGCATTCTGCTATTGTGTGACGTCATCACATTTTTAGAACAGATAAGTGAACTTAAAAATGCAATTTTCAGCTGAGTGTATTTTCTTAAGCCCTCCCTTTTGAATGCAACTTTCAAATTACTTGACAAAAAATTACATTCTGAGAAAAGTGGATTTCTGGGGGTGAAACCCCATTGACTCCCATTCATTCTGCACTCGACCGTGAGCGCCCCCGCATGGACAGAGACGCGTTACTGCAGCCAGTAACCAGCCAGTGCCAATTCTCTTCAATTAGACGTTCTCTGTTTGTACCTTGTTACCGTGGTATTTGGGCGGGGTTTGTACCTTGTTACCGTGGTATTTGGGCGGCAGTCTCCAGTAGAAGGGTCCGGTGAGCACAGACAGACTGTGCAGGTGAGCCGCGTCCAACAGCATCTCCTCCTGCGAGTAATAAACGCCCTCCAGCGTCCCCTGCTGGTCACTCTGAGACACGACACGCAGCAACGGCGGGGCAGGACCCAGCGCCACCTAAAACACACACACACACACAGACAGAGCAATGGGTTAAATATAGGGCTGGGTAATAAATATTGATTTCTCGATATTAATCGATTCTCATTTTTACAAACCGATATCGATTCTTAAATCTCAAGAATCGATTAGTCATCCTGTTTCATTTGAATGAATGGGACATTGTATAGCGGCTGCGCGCATCCAAAAAATCACAATAATCTTTGTCGTTTGTTACTATTGATATGAAACAAAGTCTCAATTTTCAAATTACGTCCATTTTCTTTAGAAATTCAAAAACATAAATAGCGTTTTGTCGCTGTGGCGTGAGATCGCTCTGGAGAAGCAGCAGCGCTGATCTCTCTTCCGGCTCAATAATACCAGTCACAGCGCCAAATAAACATGAATGAGCATCTGAAAGTGTGTTAAAGATACAGTACAACTTATCCAAATCCGGATCATGTCACATTGATTCGCTCAATCAGCGTTTCAACCGTGGAAAGACGTCAGTTAAACAGCTTGTAATCAATGTCATCGTCATATTTACCTCAGAAAACCCACATAAACTCGTTAGTCAGCTAGAAAAAATAACTCCAGAGAGGAGCATTCTGCTAAATATATACACCATATTACATATGCATTATAATCTTAATGTTCTTCAATATTTAATGCATATGAATAAATCTGGAAAGTTTTTATGACAGCCACCATTTAAATGTTTATATTTCATATAATCTTCTTATTACAAAAATAAATAAAAGTGTTTGTATAGCTACAAAACAGTTGATTATTACCTTCATATTAGGCTAATGAAGCCCAACTAGACTCCCATAGTTTACAGCATTAGTTCAGAGATTTGATTTCCTTGAGAAAATTTGCCATTTATTGGAACTGATATCCAAAATAATCAATATTGAATCAAGTCGAATTGAATCGCTTGTGAATCGAAATCGAATCGAATTGTGAAATTTGTGTCAATACCCAGCCCTAGTTAAATACATGCAGGATTCATGAAGATGTGTGTGTGTGTGTGTGTGTGGTCCCTACTCACCGGCACTCGGATCAGGCCGCTCAGCTCCTCACACACACTGGACACCCCGAAGCAGAAGCACGGACTGCAGCCGGACGGGTTCTCCGCCGTCAGACCGAACGTCCCGCTCTTGCACTCGTCACATCCCCTGCCGCCCACATTCTCCTGAACACACAGTTATCAAGAGTTACTCCACGTGTGTGATCATGGAAAGCTCCAGTTCTCCTCTATATCAGTGTCAGTGTGTCTGAACTCCTGAAACGCCTCCATTGTAGTCTTGAGTTTGAACACGTCATAATATTCCTCATTATAATAATTAATGTGTAGAATAAAGGGGCGGGGCCTGGTTGAGTTAGTTAGGAGTGTGTTAAACTGGCGGTTATGGAAAGGGGCGGGGCATTTCCCAAACACACTCGAAGTGCTCGACCAATCACAACACACTGCTCCAGCCGACCAATCAGAGCACAGTGTGCTCTAATACCGTATTAATTGCATTTAAAACATATTAAATATTAAAAACTTCTAACAGTGTATGGATACGGCGCTATCGTCACCTTGCAGGAACACTGTCCGTGATCCTCACACCCACACACTCCCAGCGAGCCGTCGCAGAACTCCTCGCGCGTGCCGGCCGGGTCGCAGTCGCAGGCGGTGCATTCTGGGAAGTTTCTGAAGCCCAAAGCGCAGCGGTCACACTTGAGGCCGGAGAAGTGTGTGTTGCAGCGACACTGAGCCGACAGCAGATCACACTGAGACGAGTTCGAGCCGACAGGACTGCAGTCACACGCCTGCACACACACACACACACATACCGTATTAAACGCTTATCACAATACCGCGGCGTTATCGTCAGTTGGGGAGTGATGTGTCGCACCTTACAGCCGGACACGCCGTCGTGACCCCAGTGACCTTCCTCACACTCTTCACACTTCGGCCCGTGTGTGTGTGGAGGGCAGATACACTCGCCCGTCTCTGCGTTACAGTTCCCGTGTGTGTGTGCGCAGTCACACGCTAGAGACACAAAACAGCCGAGATTACATGAGCCCATCACACTGCAAAACACACACACACACACACACACACATAAATCAATGAGAATAATGTGAGTTCTTACGTGTGCATCCGTTCTCTCTAAAGTTGTAATATCCGCGCTGACATCGATCACATTTGTCACCTGTCACTCCAGTGATGCATCGGCACCGCCCCTCCTCGTCACATGACCCAGACACAGAGCCCGATTGGTTACATTCACACAGTCTGCAGCCATCGCCACTGTTAATACCATAATAACCAGCCTGAAACACACACACACACACACACACATTATATGAACAGCTGCCAATCATCACACTGCAAAAATGCTTTTCTTAATCAGTATTTCTGTGTTGTTTCCAGTCCAAATATCAAATAATTCTTAAATCGAGATGCATTTACTCACACATAAATCAATGAGATTTGTAAATAAATAAATATTTAATAAATAAATACATTTGTAAATTTTAAATAAATTTGTAAATAAAACAAAGACTTGTAAATAAATAATAAATAAATATCTTAAAAGTAAGATATTATTGTTTTATTTTCTGGGGAAATAAATACAAATTAAAAAAATAGAAAACAAGACAATGATATCTTATGGCATTTTAGTAAATGTAAAAGTAAATGCATCTTGATTTAAGAATTATTTGATGTTTGGACTGGAAACAAGACAAAAATACTGAGCAAGAAATTATTTTTGCAGTGTGAAACTCTGCTCGTTCATGAGCGAATGAAGCAATGAAACATTATGGTAAATAAATAATCAAAAACACAGCAGACGTACCTGACAGCGGTCACACGTTTGTCCGACGACGTTGGCTTTACACTCACACTGACCCGTGATGACGTTACAGACGGCGGACAGAGACCCGTTACCATAGCAACCGCAGGCTACACACACACATACAGAGAGAGAACGCGATTTCAGACACACACACTACAGTAAAACTGACGATCAGTACCGTGTTTGTCCACTGGGCGTCACTAGAGCTTCAGTGGTTAAAAAACATTTTGGTAACACTTTCTATAAAGACCATTATGATGAATTACAGCTCCTTTTATACTAATTTATAAGGAAGTATTACTATTTTATAAACAGCTCCACAGCTCAAGATTAATTAATCCACGTTGTTACAAAAAGCGTTTTAGAAAATCTTGTTTTCCAACTGCAATTAGATTTTACAATCAGTGCTATATAAGATGATGGTCATATATATAATCATAGTCATAATGCTTTGAAAAATTGATATTTGAGTACAAGACTTGTTGTTGTTGTGTATGTTGTTATTTTTATTGTATTTTTGTGCTGCTGGGACATATAAATTTCCCCCCGGGGATTAATAAAGTAAATCAATCAATCAATCAATAAATTTGCATTTGCATTTATATTATGTTTATAATTACTAGGGCTGTGCAAAAATTAATTGCGATTAATCGCATCCAAAATAAAAGTCTGTGTTTATATAATATATTTGTGTGTGCTGTATATAATTATTTTGTATTAATAAACACACATGCATGTATATATTTAAGAAAATGTGTTATTCATATATAAAATATTTATATTTGTATAATATAGATTATGTATTTATATATATACAGAATTTAAGCGCAAATAATTCTTAAATATATACATGCATGCATAGGTATTTATATATACAAAATAATTAATAATATTATGTAAACACAGACTTTTATTTTGGATGCGATTAATCGCAATTAATTTTTGCACAGCCCTAATAATTACTCATAAGTCGTGCATTAGCTTTTTCAGTGTGCATGCTCATAATCCATTGCACACTGATTATAAATGAACAAATAAGCTCACTCACACTCACACACACAAGATATTGAACAAACGAGCGTCTCACCCTGGCAGTTTTTGTGTGTGACGGCGTCCCCGTAGAACCCGTCCTGGCAGCGCTCGCAGTGCCGGCCCGCCGTGTTGAACACACACTTCACACACTCGCCCGTGAGCCCGTCGCAGTGGCCCGCTTCAGACCGGTCCACGTTCCCGTTGCACTCACACACCGAGCAGCGCTGGCCCGGGACCGTCGGGTCGCCGTAGTAACCGTCCGCACACCTGACCATGAGAGAGAAGTGTGTGTGTGTGAAACATTCTCTCAGACCCTGAAGTGTTTAACCGTGAGGAATATCAGGGGTCTCGTACCTCTCACACTTGTGTCCGGCGTATCCCAGCGGACACTGATCACACACGACCTCTCCGGGACGCTGAAGCACACACGTGGGGCTGAAACTGCAAGATATTACAGGATATTCAACAGAATCTAGATTTCATTACATACGGAATCTATTTACACACACAATTACCACAGTTTACAATCACAACTAAACATCCACTCAATACACTAATACACATTTATCACTAAAACTATCTAATCACCACATGAAGTGTAGCCGAGATGGGGACTCGAGTCGCACTTGAGTCACACAAACACTCGTGACTCGACCCAAAAGACTCGTCAACAACCTGTTTTCATGCAATTATTGCTTTTTAAATCTAAATTAATTTTAATCTATTTCTATTTTCTTTTATTGGCGCATATGTTGGGGAAGCGTATGATTAGCTGCATGTCCCCCGCCCTTTGTCATACTGTGCATGAGACAGAGCGTATTTAGGCCACGCCCACAGCGGGGGAAACAATCCAACCGTCTCCATTGACTTTGCGTCTGTAGATTTCTCATAAATTCAACAAAAGTTGGTATTGTAAATCATCCCGATCTGCACCGTCATCACAGACATCGCTAGAAAGCGCTCTCTCTCGCTCTCTCTCCAGTTCAATGTTGTCGGATCCAAATATGGTCATTTCCTTTTAATCAGCAACCAATCGCGAAAGTAAAAGGGGGATTTAACTCTAAATGAGCAATCTCATTGGCCTGATGGAAATCCGTTTTGCGTTTTCTCAAATGACTTTTCTCTCAAACTCCAATTCTGAAATCTCCACTTCAGTTGCACCTACAGTATATACCAAACCTAATACACCAAACTGTCCAGTCTTGTACCTAGTTTTATTATGAACACTATTACAGATGGATTTGTAAATATATTATTCCTAGCTTGATTTATATAACATTGTTTTTCTAAAAACATGGCGAAAATCTATTTAAGGCTATCTGATGACAGGATAACAAAAGTAGATACCCATAAATATCTATTTTCTCCCGTCTATTACTAGGGTTGGGTATCGAGAATCGAGTATCGATTGGAACCGGGACTAACTTTTCGTTTTTCCCGGAATCGTTCAAAAGTTAAAAATTCGATTCCTAGTTTCGATATTCACAGTCCGCCGAGCGGAAGAAGAAACCGCTGAACAACACCAACGAAGAAGCGTCTACCGGAAGTGTTGGCATAACCGCGCGAGTCGAACATGAGTAGCTTACGTCGGCGGTCCAAAGTGTGGCTTCACTTTTCTAAAAATAACGAAATCTCGGCAAAATGCAAAATTTGTGACAGAAGGAGTATTTCCTTCAGAAAGACCGTTGGTTAGCAAGGTTAGCTAAACTTTTTTGACCCTGCCTCTTAAAAGAATCAGAATCAAGAATCGTTAGGAACCGGAATCGAAACAAGGAATCGGAATCGGAATCAGAATTGTTCAAATTCAAACGATACCCAACCTTATCTATTACTGTATGTGAACACAATGAAAAAAATATTTTAAACCTGGCTTTATCTAATAGGCTCCTGAGACTTCGTTTTTTTTTAATATATATATATGCAAATTCGCACATATTTAATTAGGCAATGCCTAATAATTTAAGACTTGAGACTTGACTTGAGCTTCCAAAAAATGACTTGTGAACATCTCTTCCGTGTGCTAATGCTAACTCAGAGTGTTAAAGCCACTTTCATTGTAAGTGTGTGATCATGAATAAAGACACAGTTTGTGTTACTGTGAGAAACGCTCAGACATCCAGACACACAAAAGCCCCCCTCCCTCGGGAAGGATCCGGGCGGATTCGGCACAGTCACTCACTCACACACACACACACACACACACACAGTCACTAACATAGTTAGACGCCAGAGTCAGTGGGCAGGAGCATCTCTGGCACACACACACACTTGTTAAGACCACAGTGTGAGTTGACAGGAGCATCTCCGGCACACACACACACACACACACACACACACACTCACTTGTTAGACTCCAGTGTGAGTGGACAGGAGCATCTCCGGCAGTCGTCTGGCGTTCCCTCACTGGCGTCTCCATAGAAGCCCGGATCGCAGAGGTCGCAGTGCGGCCCGCGGGTGTTGTGTTTGCAGTCCTGAGAACACCACACACACACACACACCGGCACCGTTACAGTCGGGCGCGGCTAACCCTAACCCTAATAAATAAAACACTTTATATAAAACACCTACCAGACACTCTCCGTTGATGTCGCACTCGCTGGCGTGATCGTTACACTCACACTGAAGACAGTTTCCTCCGAACAGAATCCCACCGACCCGATAAAACCCGGGAATACAGTACTGGACACACACACACACACACACACACACACTGCTGTGAGAAACTGGTGTATATGTGCATGTTCAGCTCATGTGTAACGCATGTGTGTTCGTCACCTCGCAGGAAGATCCTGAATATCCCCACGGACACTCGCACTGCTCCACATCCAGAGGGAGTTTAGCCGGACCGGAGTGTGTGTCCGCAACTCCTAGAGACACGCCACTCAACCTGCGCACCACACACACACACACACATGTTCAGAGTAAACCATTCAATTACACAAGAAGCAAAATATTAGACAGGCCGATTCATGACATACACACACACACAGACACACACACAAATGTGCATTTTAGAATTTTGATTTTAGAATTTTATATATATATATATTAGGGCTGTGCAAAAATGTATTGCGATTAATCGCATCCAAAATAAAAGTCTGTGTTTACATAATATATTTGTGTGTGTTGTGTATAATTATTTTGTATATATAAATACCTATCCATGCATGTATATATTTAAGAATTATTTGCGCTTAAATTCTGTATATATATATAAATACATAATCTATATTATATAAATATTAATATTTTATATATGAATAACACATTTTCTTAAATTTATACATGCATGTGTGTGTATTTATATATACAAAATAATTATATACAGCACACACAAATATATTATGTATTGTAAACACAGACTTTTTTTTTGGATGAGATTAATCGCAATTAATTTTTGCACAGCCCTAATATATATTTATATATAAGCACTGTCAAATCAATTAATCGTGATGAATCACAAACGTAAAAAGTTTACAAATATAAATGTGTGTATTTATATAAACACATACACACATATATACATAGTTTTGTTAGATGCAATTAATCGATTTGACAGGGCCTATATATACATAATAATAAAATAATAAAGATAAAATAATATCACTTGAAAAACTCTACAGAAAAACTCTAGAAATGTTGTCTCGGAAATAAACTAAACTGAAATAACTTATAGTGAGCACTAAAATTACTAACTAATATATATATATATCTGTATATAGTATAATTGCAATTAATTACATCTAACAAAAGTATGTATATGTGTTTATGTATAAATAAATAAATATAAAATACAAAATAAATATATACTTTATATATATTTATATAAATAATAAATATAAAAATATAAAATAAATATAACATACAAAATAAATATATACTTTTTAATGAATTCATTCATTAATTAGGTTAATTTCGTCTTGTTTGTGTTCTGACCGTAGCGTTCCCTCAGCGCTAGCCTCCAGCTGAGCTTGAACCCGTAGCGCGGCGACATCCGCTAGCAGCGTCATTAGCTCGTCCCGCTGAACGCTCCTGCCGCTGTGGGCGTCGGTGAACGCGTGCGGGAGAATGCGCATCGAGACCAGCTGCTCGGTGTGAGCGTTCAGAAGCAGGCGAGAGGACGGCGTCTGTCTCAGCGTTCGCCCGTTACCCTGACACACACACACACACACTCATCACACGCGCTACTGCTGCGTTCACATTTCTGTCAGGACCACTATCGTTAAATACGACTGACCATTAGCATATAGTTAGGATTGGGGGTCTGGTTCTGTTCTGGGCAGCCTCAGGGTTAACTGAACCAACATGAATCTATTGCAGATTTCATTAAAGGAGTAGTTCACTTTTAAAAACATTTGCTGATAATTTACTCGCCCCCATGTCATCCAAGATGTCCATGTCTTTCTTTCTTCAGTCGAAAAGAAATTAAGGTTTTTGATGAAAACATTCCAGTATTTTTCTCCATATAATGGACTTCAATGGGAACCAAACGGTTCAAGGTCCAAAAGACAGTTTCAGTGCAAACTACAAACTGTTCAAAGGGCTTTAAACGATTTCAGGCGATGAATAAGGGTCTTATCAAGTGAAACGATCGCTCATTTAATAAAAAAAAAACAAAGTTTAAGTTTTATAAGCACAAATGCTCGCCTTGCTCTGTTCTGTGATGCCCGTTCGTGGCCCTCCTGTTCGAACTTGTTCATCAAAATGAACAAACCTTTTCAAGAGTCAACTCGTTCATTTCGTTCGTTGAATGAACCAAATGACTCGAAAAAAGATTCGTTCATTTTGATGAACGAGTTCGAACAGGAGAGTCACGAACGCGCATCACAGAACAGAGCAAGGCGAGAATTTGTGCTTATAAAACTTAAACTTTGTTATTTATTTATTAAATGAGCGATCGTTTCACTTGATAAGACCCTTATTCATCGTCTGGAATTGTTTAAAGCTTTTGAACAGTTTGCACTGAAACTGTCTTTTGGACCTTGAACCGTTTGGTTCCCATTGAAGTCCATTATATGGAGAAAAATCCTGGAATGTTTTCATTAAAAACCTTAATTTCTTTTCTACTGAAGAAAGAAAGACATGGACATCTTGGATGACACGGAGGTGCGTAAATTATCAGCAAACGTTTTTTTAAAAGTGAACTACTCCTTTAATTCAAGATTTTAATGTACAACACAATTGGAGAATTTAGTCTGATTCAAAGGGGATTCAGGAAGCCAAATCCCGCCTGAGACAGGAGGAGCTGGGGAGGGAGGAGAATAAACAATTATACATCTGATATATACTGTACACATCATCTTACCTCAATTATTACACTGAAATCTGAGCTCAGCGTTTTGACCACGTTCTCCTCAGATGTGTCGTACGCAACGCTGTAGTTCAAGAAGCCGCCGTACGACGTCAGCTGTACAGAGAAATGAGGAAGATTATTTAGCTCAAGTTTAGCTCTCATCTGACAGTATTCGATCTTAGATAAGTTGACAATATTACTATTCCCCTGTGGTGCGTTTAATGTTGTTTATGTGTGTATGTGGTGTGTTTAATCCGCTTCAACACACACACCATGTGTGCGTTGATAAGTGGACAGCATTGCTGAGTATTTCCTCCTTAAAACTGCAGTGAACCAAAGACAGTCTCAAAAACACACTTTGGTGTTTCTGACGTCACAAACCACCTTGTAACCAATCAGATCAACGTGTGATCGACAACCAGTGGATCTCTGAGTGAGTGGGGGCGGGGCTCATTTGCATATTCATAGAACCGCGCATACTAAATGAGGCAAGGGTGTCGAGTTACACTCAAGATATTATATTATATATATATAAGATATTATGTCATTTTGGTGATCAAAGATGAGTTTTAAGGGATAAAATTATGGACTACAGGGGGACTTTAAAATGCTATGTCAAGTGCAAACAATAAGTGTATTAAAATTAGTAAAAATAACAGTGTTAATATCCATCATGTTTAATGGAGATCGGAGCTGATGGAAATGAATGCTATTATTAGATGTTTTAATTTCATGAATCCCCTGCGGACAGACGCTGTGGACGAGTGTAAGCTAATTAGCTGTACATGTGTTAATGAGAGTGAGTGATATGACAGGCCAGCGAGAAACACACACACACACACACACACACACACAGAGGAGAGGGAGAGAGAGAGTCACCTTGTTGTTGAGGAACGGCTCCGGCGCGGCCCACGACCACAGCGACGGGACGCCTGCGGACACCGAGCCGTTGGACACGATCATGTTCTCGTCTGAGATCTGAGATGTGAAGATGCTGGAGCTCTGAGGAGACCGAAGGAGGAGCGCGTCTCGGTGAACCACCTGACAATCAACAACACAAGCTCTGTTTCAAACCACAGTCGAGTCGAGGCCGTCATTTGCTGCCGTCTATTTACAAATGTTTAATTAATTTGAATGAATTATTTAAACCGACAGTGTGAGTGAATGATTCATGTTCTGTTTTATGGGATTTTATATTTTGTATTTCATTGTTTCCCTGTGTTCTGTAACTGCTTCTGTTTTTCACAATTTCCCCACTGATCATACCCTCATTAGTTGCTATGGTTACTGATTGCTTTGCACACCTGTTTCTTGTTTAGTTTATTTTACCCTGTTTAAGCCCTCAGATTAGTTCTAAGTCTTTACCTCAGTCAAGCTGTTACGATGATGTAGTTTTGTTGTTTTTGGTGTGATGTTAAACATACCGAGCTGGTGAACCAGGTCGAGCTCTCGCACACGTCTGACACGCCGAAGCAGAAACACTCGGTGCAGCCCTCGGGATTACTGGCCTGCAGGTTATAGTAACCCTGTTTACACAGATCACAGTTCGAGCCCATCACGTTATCCTGCAGAGAGAGAGAGAGGGGGGGGGGGGGGGGTTACGCAAGTGTAATTCGATAAAACAATATAAAGCCTGACATATGAAATAATACAAAATCATTATATTTAAAAAAGTGACATTTTGTTGAGTATCATATTTGATGTGTGTGTATGTGTGTGTGTAGCGGTACCTTGCACACACACTCCCTGCAGGGGTCGCTGTTGTGGCTTCCATCCAGGTTACACTCGCAGCGAGTGCATTGTGGGAAATCTCTGAAGCCGAACGCACAGCGGTCACACTTCTCGCCCGCAAAACCCTCCTTACACACACACTGACCTGCAGACAGACCTACACGACACACACCAGCAGCTCAGACACGCCCGAGAGATTGTGATTCAGAGATATTTCATGGCAAACTGAAGATGTTTCACCTGTGTCGAGGTTCGCGTGATCATCGTCTCTGATGCACACGGGGGTCGCTGAACCTCTCGCGTCACACTCACACTCAACACACGGGCTGTCGGAGTACGGAGACACCTGAAACACACACACGTCAAAGGGTTTAACATTCACAGACTTTCAGAATCTCTTCTGGAGCTCTAATGGATAACACAGATAACACTCACTCACTGACTCACTCACTCACTCACTCACTGACTCACTCACTCACTGACTCACTCACTCACTGACTCACTGACTCACTCACTGACTGACTGACTGACTCACTCACTCACTGACTCACTCACTCAATCACTGACTCACTTACTGACTGACTAACTCACTCACTCACTCACTGGCTCACTCACTGACTCACTTACTGACTGACTAACTCACTCACTCACTGACTCACTCACTCACTCACTGACTCACTGACTCACTCACTCACTCACTGACTCACTTACTGACTGACTCACTCACTCACTGACTCACTCACTCACTGACTCACTCACTCACTCACTGACTTACTCACTCACTCACTCACTGACTCATTCACTGACTAACTCACTCACTCACTGACTCACTCACTGACTCACTGACTCACTGACTCACTCACTCACTGACTCACTCACTCACTCACTCACTGACTTACTCACTCACTGACTCATTCACTGACTAACTCACTCACTCACTGACTCACTCACTCACTGACTCACTCACTGACTGACTCACTCACTGACTGACTCACTCACTCACTGACTCACTCACTCACTGACTCACTCACTCACTCACTGACTCACTCACTGACTCACTCACTCACTCACTCACTCACTGACTCACTCACTCACTGACTCACTCACTCACTGACTCACTCACTCACTGACTCACTCACTCACTCACTGACTCACTCACTGACTCACTCACTCACTCACTCACTCACTCACTGAATCACACACATACACCCACCACACTCACACACACACCTGGTGTGGTCTGTAGTATCCGTCGGCACAGGTTTGGCAGTTCACTCCCGCTGTGTTCTGGGAGCAGTTCACACACACTCCTCCACCCGCAAACCGGCCCTGCGTGTTCAAGCTCAGCCTCAGATCCGCCACCGTCTGGTTGTAGAAACAGTCGTCGGCCTTGTTGTGACAATTACACTCTGATCAACGAGAGAGAAAACACACAGATCGGGAGGGGCGCGATCGCTTATAAACGAAGGTTTGTGTTTGAGTGAATCTCACGAAATACTGTATGTCAGATAGGTGACGTTAGTTATTGTCTTACTCTCGCATGTGTTTCCTTTAGAAAGCGTTCCTGGTTGCCACGGCTCCTGATGGTATCCAGGGCAACACTCATTACAGCTCTCACCACAAGTGTTGTGCTCACACACACACTTCAGTTTCTATGGAAACATGAGAGAAAAGAGAGTGAGACACGCATAACAAACAGCAGAGGGACAGAGAAAGGCTAAAGTGAGACGCCACAGTAAACACTGAGACCAACAGAAAGACCACACACACACACACACACACACTAACCGACCCCTAAACCTACCCATCACAGAAAACTTTTTTAAATTTTTAAATTTTCAAAAAATATATAATTTAGTGTGTTTATTAACCTATTTCCCTCGTGGGGAACCGCTGGCTGGTCTCCGCAATGTAATATAAACATGTACACACACACACACACACACACACACACACACACACACACACTCAACACCCACAAATGACCTTATTGTAAAGGTGTAAACTGCAATCAGTGACTTCAGAGAGGCGGAGCCAAAGTTCACACTATCATTTGATTGACAGCTTCCTCCTCAAGGGGGTGGAGTTTGTTGTCAGTTACCTTGGTAACGGGGTCCCATGGGCAGCTCTGGGCGTGGCCATAACAGATGCACATCCCGCCCACCGAGACGTCCTTGATGGAGTAATAATACTGAAAACCAGATGAGACACAGTTGTTACTGCATGAACACACACCTACCAGAGTCCTCATAGAGATATCTCTGATCTGAATCCCACCAAATGCAGATAATACTGTATTACAGTTTTTTTCCAATTGCTAACACACAATTTTGCAAACTAGTCTGGTTTTATCAAAATACTTAACACAATTCACAAAACCACAAAATACCTCATATATCCTGCAAAATGAAGCACTGAAGCATTCTCAAAATCAAACTTTTGCATGAACTGGCACACACTTCATTCATATTACCAGATTTGTGCCTAAACAACTCCACACTGTTGGGCATAATGAAAAGCACTCCTATCTTTAGTATGCTTTGCCATAATACTCAAATATGCATCAGATTGTTCACATGCACAGAAATATTTGCAGACACACACATGCTGTTGAAACTTCATTTTACAGTAATGTATTTTTTCACTACAGTAAACAGGTCAGTGCAACGTATGCACAGCAGACTGGAAAAAAAATACTTACAAAAAACAGTAAACTGAAAAAGAAACTTCCAGAAAATATATTACAGTAAAAAAAAAAGTGGCAAGAAAAATAATTTTTTATAGTTCTATAGTTTTTATAGTGCTTACATCCTGATTGAAGTGTTAACAATGGCCAGATGGCACATGTAATCGGCCAATCAGCTCTTTAGTGTCATTTTGAATGGTAGTGTTTTGAAAAGGCAAACATGTGACTTTATGTCAGATTGTTGTGTCTTATCCAGAGAACTGTGTTCAGTGCATTTAAAAAAGTGGCATTTGAAATGCAAAATGTGTGTAAAGCAGAAAATGTGTTTAGACTTTTGGAAACTTGAGAAGAAGTTTTGCTCTCTGTGTGTCCGTTTAAAGAATTGTGCTGTGCGTGTCATTTTAGTGTGTTAGCAACTGGAAAAAAACTGTAATCTGTCCACCTAAAAAAAACACTAAGAGTGTATAAACGAGTATCAAACCCGGCGCGTGACGATGGGGTCGACGTCTCGGGGGTCGCGGTAGCTGAGGGTCATGAGGTCGGCGTTGAGCGTCCGGATCCTCTGCAGGCGCAGGCGAATGAACCGAGCCGAGGTGAAGTCCAGCAGTTCTGGGGTCAGATCGTCAGCGCTGGGACGCCCGTTAATCAGAGACGTGTGGATCTGTGGAGAGACCACACACACTCAGACACACACGCATCTGGGGAAAGGCTTTATTTTACTCGTTTAGTAAATGTGTAAAACACACACACACACTCACCTCTCCGTGCTCCAGCGGCACCAGTCGCGAGTAATAAGATGTGCAGATGACCTCGTCGTCCCTCTTGTACGTGGGCGGGCCGAGGCGCGGCGTGACGTTGTAGCGGGTCAGACACTCGGTGTCGCTGATGGCGTAGTATTGCCACGGCTGGAAGTCCCGCCCGTCCAGAGAGCGCTCCAGAACCCAGTTCCCGGGTCGCGGGGAGTTCGCCGCCTTGATGATGACGTAGGCGACCTGGAAGACCTGCGGGAGGAAGAGCAAGGTGACATTATGCCTCATTTCACCAGATGTAAAACTCTCTCGCGTCCCAGAATGTGTGTGTGTGTGAAATATCAGCTCAAAATACAAGATCATTTATTATATGTGTGTGTGTCCCTTTAAATGCAAATGAGCTTTAGCTCCGCCTCTGTTCAGAAGAGGGCGGGGCCTTCACACGAGCTTCAGAGACTCTGGCAATAACAGCACAGGCGGATCTGCCTGATCCAGGATCAGGAGTAACAGCAGCTTTACGGAGAGACTCAGGGAGAGCTTGTATGTGTGTGTGTGTGTGTGTTTACTGGATGCTTAGCAATGTAAAGACGAAGACAAACACCAGCGCGCGTCTTCCTCTCGTCGACTGTAATGACAGCGTTCGAGCGTCTCTGCATTTGATCGTTCATGAGATTTGAGAATAAAACGCTTGTGAAGACGCCGGATATCACGGATTACAGGGTGATTACCCACTTTCATTCAGCGGGGATGATAATCACAGGCTGCTCACTGTAGAATTATGGGATGGTTGCTAGGGGAAACAACAACTGCTCGAAGACAACATGTATAATGAATGTACCTGTGAGTGAGTGTACAGAGAGAGTGTTTTTCACTGGTTGAGTTTCACTGACCTTCACGTTAGACACAATAATCAGTGTTTCCTGAAGATGTAAACACACTGTGTTGTCTGGAACAAACTCAAGGCCGACAGCAGAAGAACATGTAGATAACCAAACATTATTGTGCACTTTTTTGTTTTCATTGCTATTTTTATTAGAGCCCGACCGATAAAGGATTTTGAAGGCCGATAACGATACAAATATTTGTTGGTTTTAAAATCCGATATTCCGATATATCGGCCGATAGTATTAGTATTTTTTTTTTTTTTTCAGAAACGCGCGACAAAATATTGACAGATTTCCCTAACGTTAGTTATTTGTAGTTAATTATGAGTTTTAACTAAAATATGAATGAAACCTTTATTGCCCCAAAGGGGAATTTGTTTTACACTCATGGGAACCATAATAAACATAACCACAAAAAACATAAAATAAACATAAATAAAGAAGAATAAAGACAAAAGTGACATGGAATATATCAATTTGACAACTTAAGAAATCAGTAAAAAATATATATATTCAGTAATACCCTTCAAAAAAAAAAAAATGCATAACTGAAATGATAAAATGATAATGCATAACTGGTTCTCTGCCCGACTCTGGCTGGATCAGGATGTGGTGCGTTATACACGAGTGTTGCCAACAGGGACGGTGTAGAGCGCCCTCTGGTGGACAAACTATACAACTCCAACACTCATGACATGGTTCAAGTGTGATTCGTCCCTTTTTTATCTTTATTTTTGAAATATTAATTTATCGGCCATTATAACTGCCGATACCGATATTTTAGAAAATGTCTAATATTGGCCGATATATCGGTCTGGCTCTAATTTTTATCAACAATCTGGATCAAGTTTTATCAAACTATCTTTTTTGATTTTGAAGTAAAGACTTCCTCGTGTTAACAAGGCGACTGGAATCTTGAACTTATTAGTAAAATCTCACAAAACTGGATAAATCCCAGCAGATTCACACACTGCCGTCTCGTCTTCAGCGAAACACAATCTGGCCAAACAAACACCAGCCAAGGAGACGTTTGGCCCCCCAGGCAGTGTCACTATCAGACCGTAAACACACACACACACACACACACACGGTCTGCTGTCCAAACACCTCTGGAGGATCTTCAACAGCTGTGTTGGACACACTCTCTTAATCACACACACACACACACAGCTGTGAAGACGTCGTAAACACTGCTGCTCGATCAAACGTGTGCTGGCGTTTGCTTTGTGTTGCGAGTCAGAGAAACGTAAACATCTCTGAACTCTGACCTTTGCAAAATCATTTATTACGAACATAAACTCGCCCAGTTTGAGCATCGCGACTCGACTTCTGCCTCAACCAATGACGTGAGTTTAGGGCGGGGCTATCTGTTTAACTGACCAATCACAGGCGATAAAGAATGATCAGGAAACCTGTTTGAACACAGTCATTTCTGCATTTCCACAGAGGCCAGAAATGAAGGTTTTTGTGGTTTCTCCATATAGACTTCAATGTGGTCCAACGGGTCAAAGGTCAGATTGGTTTGTCTAGATCAGACTCTTATTCCTCGGCTGGATCGTGACGAGACTTTAAAGCTGCACTGAAACTCACATCTGATCGTCGACCCGTTGGACCCCATTGAAGACACTATATGGAGATCAATCCTGATTTCTAATCCTTCATTTCTGTTCCTGACATCATGGAGGACGTGCGAGTAGATGTTAATTCTACTCCTTTAACTTCTTTTTTTGTCAAAATTCTTCCTTTCATCTAATGAATGACCACCAAATGGTGGCTGTAAAGCTTTAAAGCTCACCTGGACCCACCCGTCCCCTCAGGTGTGTGTGTGTGTATGTGTGTGTGTGTGTGAGAGAGAGAGAGAGTGAGTGAGTGTCTGAGTGTGTGTGTGTCGCGCCCCTCCCCCATGGCCTCACTGAACGCAGACAAAGGCCTGACTCATCCTCATTGCAGACGAAGAGAAAAACACACACACACACACACACACACACACACACACTCGTCTGCTTCCACTGAACCACATCACAGGACTCTTTGGTGTTTTTCCGACGGGGAAGCGTGTGGTGATTCAGATTTCTGTGAGAAGAGTTTTCAGCACAAATTCCTGAACATTGTCAAACCGAGACACACTTACTGGAGAAGCGAAATGATGGGAAATGTATGCATAAAATAAGAGCAAATATCTCCCAATAACGAGTTTATTTTTCTCACGTCATTCCAATCCTGTTTCGGTAATCAAGTCTTGGTGTCTTCAGTCATTCGTCTCGATATAAGAATATTTACATGATTGAGTCAGAAACACTGAGGAAGAGGTTTTTGCAGTGCTGAGCGAGTGTTAATAATTCAATCATTTAAAGTTAAAGTGTTTAATGTTGTTTATGTGTGTATGTGGTGTTTTTAATCCGCTGTAACACACACACCATGTGTGCGTTGATAAGTGGACAGCATTGCTGAGTATTTCCTCCTTAAATCTGCAGTGAACCAAAGACAGTCTCAAAAACACGCTTTGGTGTTTCTGACGTCACAAACCACCTTGTGACCAATCAGATCAACGGGTGATCGTCAACCAGACATGAACACAAGATCCATCATAATCACATTCATAACTGGTATTGTGGCTGGAATGTGTGTGTCAGATCCCGGTTTCTGGGTTGCATGGGATAGTTGTGAGTATTATCAGCGCTGGAATGTTGCGGATTGTTTCTAGTTTTGGGATTAGTGTGTCTCTCGACCTCTCTAGACAAACACTCTTGTGTTCGACGGCCCCTGGGGGCCTGGAACCGCTTCACAACACCACAACTACTCCTCCATTCACACACACACACACACACACAACGTAATGGCTGATCTACTCTGAGGGAGGAGGGGTGTAAAAACAGCTTCATTTTACTTTGTTTCTTAAAAAAATCTCTCCCAAATCAAAACGGCAAATGTTACACGAGTAAAACTGTGACGGTGAAATGCATGAAGAGTAAATTTGATTTTATTTTCCTCGTGTACCTGTCGTAAGTCCAGGGTGATGGTGACCCAGTGGAACTGACGCCCGTTCTTGATGCTCGGGCTCTGCCACCACTGGTTAGTGCCGTCGATGGCGTTCGTGATGGGATGTTGCTCTGTGTGGACAGAAATAAACATGATCTACGGTTAACAGGAAAAAACACCACGGATGTGCAAGACTACATAAACACCATGAGTTAACTAGTCCCGGCACATTAAAGCGATTGTTCACTAACGAATAATAGCCAATGAAGCACTTTTGTGATGATAGATGCACTTTTATGATGGACAGATGCACTTTTATGATGGACAGATGCACTTTTATGATGGATAGATGCACTTTTATGATGGACAGATGCACTTTTATGATGGACAGATGCACTTTTATGATGGATAGATGCACTTTTATGATGGATAGATGCACTTTTATGATGGACAGATGCACTTTTATGATGGATAGATGCACTTTTATGATGGACAGATGCACTTTTATGATGGATAGATGCACTTTTATGATGGATAGATGCACTTTTATGATGGACAGATGCACTTTTATGATGGATAGATGCACTTTTATGATGGATAGATGCACTTTTATGATGGATAGATGCACTTTTATGATGGACAGATGCACTTTTATGATGGACGGATGCACTTTTATGATGGACAGATGCACTTTTATGATGGATAGATGCACTTTTATGATGGATAGATGCACTTTTATGATGGATAGATGCACTTTTATGATGGACAGATGCACTTTTATGATGGGTAGATGCACTTTTATGATGGACAGATGCACTTTTATGATGGACGGATGCACTTTTATGATGGACAGATGCACTTTTATGATGGATAGATGCACTTTTATGATGGATAGATGCGCTTTT
Organism: Pimephales promelas; assembly: GCF_988280905.1. Classification (NCBI taxonomy): domain Eukaryota; kingdom Metazoa; phylum Chordata; class Actinopteri; order Cypriniformes; family Leuciscidae; genus Pimephales; species Pimephales promelas. Next base: position 29,648,286 of record NC_142790.1, on the reverse strand, counting down.
ATGATGGACAGATGCACTTATATGATGGACAGATGCACTTTTATGATGGACGGATGCACTTTTATGATGGATAGATGCACTTTTATAATGGATAGATGCGCTTTTATGATGGACAGATGCACTTTTATGCACTTTTATGATGGACAGATGCACTTTTATGATGGACAGATGCACTTTTATGATGGATAGATGCACTTTTATGATGGACAGATGCACTTTTATGATGGACAGATGCACTTTTATGATGGATAGATGCACTTTTATGATGGATAGATGCACTTTTATGATGGACAGATGCACTTTTATGATGGACAGATGCACTTTTATGATGGACGGATGCACTTTTATGATGGACAGATGCACTTTTATGATGGATAGATGCACTTTTATGATGGATAGATGCACTTTTATGATGGATAGATGCACTTTTATGATGGACAGATGCACTTTTATGATGGGTAGATGCACTTTTATGATGGACAGATGCACTTTTATGATGGACGGATGCACTTTTATGATGGACAGATGCACTTTTATGATGGATAGATGCGCTTTTATGATGGACAGATGCACTTATATGATGGACAGATGCACTTTTATGATGGACGGATGCACTTTTATGATGGATAGATGCACTTTTATAATGGATAGATGCGCTTTTATGATGGACAGATGCACTTTTATGCACTTTTATGATGGACAGATGCACTTTTATGATGGACAGATGCACTTTTATGATGGATAGATGCACTTTTATGATGGACAGATGCACTTTTATGCACTTTTATGGTGGACAGATGCACTTTTATGATGGATAGATGAACTTTTATGATGGACAGATGCACTTTTATGATGAATAGATGCACTTTTATGACGGACAGATGCACTTTTATGATGGATAGATGCACTTTTATGATGGATAGATGCACTTTTATGATGATAGATGCACTTTTATGATGAATAGATGCACTTTTATGATGAATAGATGCACTTTTATGACGGACAGATGCACTTTTAAGATGGATAGATGCACTTTTATGATGAATAGATGCACTTTTATGATGGATAGATGCACTTTTATGATGGATAAATGCACTTTTATGACGGACAGATGCACTTTTATGATGGACAGATGCACTTATACGAATTTCAAAACAGATTCACTGCCATTATAAAGCTTGGAAGAGCCAGGACATTTTTTTAATATAACTCTGATTGTATTCGTCTAAAAGAAGAAAGTCATATACACCTAGGATGAAAGAGAGTAAGGGTGAACTGTCCCTTTAACAAAGATTAATAAACACTCCAACAAATGTATTACTCTTTGTTACTTATTGTTAGCTCATGCATAAACTAAAGGGACTGTGAGTGTAAAGTGTTACTGATTGATCTGGTTTAGCCTTTGGGATTCTGTACCTTTGGGATTCTGGCTGTTAGCGTCACACAGCCGACACTGAGGGTTACGGATTCGTCTTCCGGGAACGTGCTCCACTAGTTTACAGTACATCTCGGGAAGGGGTTCGCCACAGGTCGCGTTGGTGGAGATCTCCGCATTGCTGGCGAGGTTCAGGATAGCAGGAAACAGACCTGGAATGACAAATGGAAAATGTTTAAAGAGAAACTATAATGCACTCAAAGTCTTGATGTGTTTCAGGCTCTCCTAGAACAGGTTTTCCTGCTTGAATGTTGATTATTCTCCTCATATTCTCCATTGTTGCGGCTCCTCTCTTCCCAGTCTGTCAGTAACGCTCTGTTTACTTCCTGTCTCTATGAAGCCCCTCCTCCTGAAAGCACACTGTGCTCTGATTGGTCGGCTGGAGCAGTGTGTTGTTTGAGTGTGTTTGGGGAATGCCCCGCCCCTTTCCATAACCGCCAGTTTTACACACTACTAACTAACTCAACCAGGCCCCGCCCCTTTATTCTACACATTAATTATTATAATGAGGAATATTGTGACGTGTTCAAACTCAAGACTACAGTGGAGGCGTTTCAGGAGTTCAGAAACACTGACACTGATATAGAGGAGAACTGGAGCTTTCCATGATCACACACTGAAGAGATGAAGATGAGGAAAAAACATCATAGAGCTTTTTAATAATTGCTCAGAACTGCTCAACCTTCCCGTTCTCGACCAATCATCTGCCCACGTGTCTGTGTGCCGCCATTCATGACACAAATAACTACATTCTGGACACTAGACAAAAGCAGTCAATTCTCATGAGGAGATAACCATCATCCTCTGCTGACCGATCATTCCTGACAGCAAAGAGTTCAATGAGAGGGAAGATCAAGAAGATGAAGATATAGTGTATAATCACTGGTTTATACCGGCAACAAGCCCTCGAGGCGGTGTTTTACAGTACACTGATGTGACCGTAGCTAACCGTAGCTAACTGTAGCTAACCGTAGCTAAGGGTTTAGGGCCTTCAGTGCTGGTCATTTCTGTGGATCACCAAACGATCTCATTGACGCTGATATCAGCTGGTGTGTGTTGAGTCCCCGGCAGACGGTGTGTGTCTCGGGGGAGTCGTGGTTTTGAATGGACCCCAGTGGTGCTGAACACACACACACTTCAAACACTCGGCAGATAAAGAGACGCTGACGACTGAAGTCATTACGGCACATCTGGCCTGTGTTTGCATGTGACACACACACACTGAGAGCCAAAACACATCTGTCTGCTGATAACTCCTCAACATCTGCTGTACACAACTCAACGATCACATCACACAGCAAACAATGCTTTACTTACTCAGTATTTCTGTCTTGTTTCCAGTACAAATATCTAAAAATTCTTAAATCAAGATGCATTTGCTAGATGAGTGACATGCCTTAAAGGAGTAGTTCACTTTTGAAAAAACTTTAGCTGATAATTTACTCACCCCCGTGTCATCCAAGATGTCCATGTCTTTCTTTCCTCAGTCGAAAAGAAATTAAGTTTTTTGATGGAAACATTCCAGGATTTTTCTCCATATAATGGACTTCAATGGGAACCAGACGGTTCAAGGTCCAAAAGACAGTTAATAACAGTTTCAGATGCAGCTTCAAATGTCTTTAAACGACACCAGACGATGAATAAGGGTCTTATCATGCGAAACGATCGCTTATTCCAAAAATGTAACTTTTCTAAGGACAAATGCTAGCCTTGATCTATTCTGTGAGGCGCGTTTGCAACGTCACGTAATACGTAATTACATTCAAAAGGTCACGGGCGACGTAGCCGGAAGTACAGAGTCAGTGTTTACAAGTTGAACGCATAGGTTGAACGTGAAAACTAACTCAAACGGCGTTTACAAAAAAATAATTAAAAGGTAAAACAACGATGTCGGACGATTTTGATTCTGTACTTCCGGCTACGTCGCCCGTGACCTTTTGAACGTAATTACGTATTACGTGACGTTACAAACGCGCCTCACAAAATAGAGGAAGGCTAGCATTTGTCCTTAGAAAAGTTACATTTTTGGACTAAGTTTTGAAATAAGCGATCGTTTCGCATGATAAGACCCTTATTCATCGTCTGGTGTCGTTTAAAGACATTTAAAGCTGCACTGAAACTGTCTTTTGGACCTTGGAACGTTTGGACCCCATTGAAGTCCATTATATGGAGAAAAATCCTGGAATGTTTTCATCAAAAACCTTAATTTCTTTTCGACTGAGGAAAGAAAGACATGGACATCTTGGATGACATGGGGGTGAGTAAATTATCAGCTAAAGTTCTTTTAAAAGTGAACTAATCCTTTAAGAGAGTATGTGTTGTTTTCTGGGGATAAAAATCAAAATGAAGTGAGTTTTTGAAGTGAAGTGAGCTCCACACAGGGCTCAGATTTCTCCGTACGCTTCAGAGGAATTATTTTAGCTGAAGAAGACGACAGGATAATTGCTTTTCAAGCATCTCAGCCCGTCGTCGGCGGCTCGTTTGGTGTGAGTTTAAACGACACCACAGACTCAAACGACTCCTAAAGCTCAACTTTCGGCCGTGTTTGGAAAGCAAGATTAGATCTGGGAATATTTAAAGTGGCAGAAAGAGCTGATCTCCTGAATCATGTCTAGAAGAAAGCATTGAAGTCATGCATTGGTGACGAGATCAGCAGAGACTGCGAATCCCAGCGTCTGGGAGAAGAGCTCCGGGACAGATTTGCATGAGAACAGAGACTGTAATCAGATGCGACTGATAAGAGCCTCACAATGTGATTCAGTCAATTCAGCGCGAAAGGCCGACTGATTAGACATCTCACACTTGCAGAGCGATCCGAGCAGATAAACACATCAGATGCAGACACAATAGATATGGTACATTTCTAAATGTTTGAACAAATGATTCTGGAAACAAATGATACAAAACTTTTTAAAAAGAAAAAACAGCCAAATGTATCAGTTGTTCTCAAAATTTGTTTTGGTTCAAACTTATTCAAACTGTAAGTATCCTGATGATAAATAAAATACATCATTAAGTTTTGATTTTAAATATTTTACCAAAAGACAAAACGATTCATACAAAGATTATTAATGATCAAAACCAACATATTTTCTTCAGACATAACACAAAATGGTGGCTTTTTACACCATAAACACTTAGAATAAAACTAAAAACATATTGTTAGCCGATATTAAATTATGTTTACTTACTATAAATAAAGGCAAAATCAAAAGACCTTCATTTCTATTGTCTTTGATAAGATGTTGCAAACCAAGGTTATTATAGTTAACGGAAAAACTATAAAACTACTAATTTTTTTAGTTGAGTTATACTGAAATACATAAACCTAAAATAAAAAGCAATACAATCTACACAGACACACATCACCTCTGGAACTAGAAGTCTATTAAAGTTTAAATTACACAAATGGCCACATGTTATTCATGAGAGTAAAGTCCCACTGAGAGGCTTTCATGACCAGTTGACTAACGCGCTCACTAGGACGAAAACCCCCAGGATTAGCCGTTAATGGACCGGGACAGAAGTCTCATGTGACCCATACATTAGCACAAAGAACACACACACACACATGCAGTCGTAATGGTTCACAGGACTGAGGTGTAAGCAGACACTCGCTGCTATACGGCTCACAGATAAACTTCATTAGTGGCTTCCTGACCTCGACGTGTTAGACAAACCTGCGGGCGAGAGATCTCGTTAACGTGACCATGCCAAACTAATGCAAACGTTCATCAAGGAACAGCTGAACACTGAATGTGTGTTACTAATGTAATCAGTGGAGGTTTCATTACAGTGTAATTATATTTAAGTACTGTGTAATATTAATTAACTACTTACAGTACTATAGGGTTTGGTTGATGATTAGATACATAATTATTAGGGATGCACGATATATCGGCCACATTATCGGTATCGTTTGATCACATGATCATTTTTAATGTTATCGTTATCACCCCAACAAGAACATTTAGCCGATATCTAAAAGCTGATGACTAATGTATTATTTCCTTCAGCTGAGGCACTTTAGATGTGCACTGTTCAACATGATGCTTTTAAATTGCTTGAAATATGATTGAAATCACTTTTTATCCAGTTAAAGTGCAAAATGTGCAGCGCAAGTCTGTCATATCGGCTACACAATATTAAAATAAGAACATCATAATTGTGTTTGTATCTTAACTTTTAATGAGGAGAGTTTTTTTATAATCAGGCTCTCAAATATTGTCTAAAAATTTCAATTTAGATTTATCGGCCAATATATCGGTTATCGGCTTTCAAATATAAAGAATTATCGGTTATCGGTATCGGCCAAAATTGTCATATCGGTGCATCCATGCATGATCTAATGTTATTACAATGGTAAATAAGTGTAATATATATGCAACACACTGTATAATTAAGTGCTGGCTTTTGCTACTAATACAACTATTAACACTTAAGCCCATTTAATTCATCAGTAACCACGTTCACATATCTATAACACAAGTAAAACACTCACGAGTCACGACCCCTGTAACCTTTACTACCACTAACCAAACAATACTATAGCTTTACCAGCATTTCATGGACATGTACGATGGAAATACTGTTTTGCACATCTATTCTGGAAATTTCACGGTATTACCATCATTTTACCATTTCACCAAAAAGTAAAATATTTTAAAGGACATTAATACTAAATCTGAACACATTCGAGCAGCAGTATAAATTGGTCTATGCTCAAATCTAAAATCGTATGTTTTCAGCATTGTTATTTACTCAGTTTTATCTGTAGATGAATGTAAACTGGTATTGTTGAGCTCACCTCTCTGCTGAGCCTGACCGCAGATCAGTGATGCGAAAACCACAGCCAACGGACACAGCATCTTCATCTTCATTTTATCTAAAATAACTCAACTAATAAACTATTATATCGAACTGAAATCATCAGAGTTTTGTTTAGATGTACATTGGTTCTGCTCCCCTCTCTCTCTCTCTCTCATTCAAACTTTAGCCTCTTTCATTCAGTCCCGCTGCATTGTATTCCACTGGAATGTACCATGAGTTTAAAAGGGGGAGGAGGGGGTCCCGCTGGAATGTACCATGTGTTCATGCGAGGGGTCATTTCGGTTTAACCTATTTTCGCCTCAAACTTTGTTAAGGAAAGTTTCGCTATGAGACTATTTTATCTGCTGGACGAAAACAGGGTGAAATAATCCTACAGATATTCTAGTAAATAACTTATCACAACAACATTAAAAGCCGTGGCGCGAAATAGCCTAGCAGGCCCCACTAGCGACTCCATAGCAACGCACTAAAAGTCACTGCTTGCTTTCAGCTATGACTGTATTTTAATAATCAACGCCACAGTATAAATAATATATAAAGTAAGTATTATTATTATTAACGTTAGTTGTTATGATATCAGACATTTACATCTGCACACCTGCCTTGAATCGTTACTTTAGCCTACCTTTAGCGATGTTTATACTTTACTCGAGTATATTTCTGTTGATTTTTAATAAACACTTTTATTTCGAATAATTTCTGCAGGTCGTTTCGTAACATTTGCGACTGGAACCCGCAAAAAAAAATAACAAGAAAGATCTGAGGGAAAGTGCCGCGAGTGAGTGATCCGATTCGCGACTGAGTCGAATCCTCATTTCGTGAATCATGATGACCAGGTGCAATTAATCTCCACTGCGAAATGTTAAGACAAGCTCGTGTAAGTTCCATTCCTTGTTTATTAATTTAAAACAAGTTATGGATTTTAATACTGTAATGCGTTTTGGCTTAAGAATTATTTACGATGTGTGGAGTTTTGTATGCGAACAATCCCGTCTTTCCCAGAGTCGTTTGTATTTAATGAGTATACAAACAAGTCAACTAATCTGTCGTTAGCATTTCATCAAAGTGCCATTTATAAACCATTAATAATCAGATGCACTTAAAACATTATTAACAGTATCTTAATGAAATAATGTTATTTCGGAAGGAAATGACAGGGGTTGCCAAGGCGTTGCTATGCAGTTGCTATTTGTGGTTTTCCCAGCTTCACGCTAGTTTTGTTGCTAGTGCGTTCTAGGTGGTTTCTAGGGAGTTGCTCTTTAATTGTTGTTTTCTGTGTTTCAGCGTGTTGCTATCCTGTTGGTAGGGTGTTGCTAGGTTGTGACATTCTGGCCAAAAGGTTGTTAAAAATCAGCCCACCCAGTTTAATATCTGTTTCCTTAATACCTTTACTTATAGACTCCTCATGAGCTACTTGAGGAAATTTCCATAATCAAAACTTTACTGTTTTCTCAAGTATGACGATTGGATACTTTATACAACGAGTTTTATTGGTTATTGCAATGAAATCATATTATCACTATTATCATTGGTTTCTGTCCTTTCATGTTGTACTTCTCTAACTATCTCGTAGCTTGAACATGGCGTAGGTTTGATTTTGAAATCGGTGGGGACTGGGACATCAATATATAAATATATTTTAAGTTTTGATATAAATTATTGCAGGGATATAGTGTCACTGGATATTTTGAGACACCTCCCTGGGATCCCTACTAAATTCTACGCCCCATGTAGTTTCTATAATATCTTTCATTACATTACATTACTACATTCCTACATCGTTACATCTCGTGGTTTAACACTTCTAAGGTCTTTAAGGAAAGTCAAATATGAATATATGAACCTCATGAATGATCATCATTTGTGCTCTTTGTGTGTGCTTTGCTGCCATCTTCTGGATGTGTTGAGATCTCACCTCAAATGAACTCTTGAAGCTGAACCTCATTTAAGGTGTGTGTGTGCGTGTGCTTTGAAAGAGCAACTACACAAGTCACTTAAAATTAATTAAATTAAAATTATATTATATGTAATTATATGTATTTGTATTGTGTGAGCTTACCCTTTGTCTTACTTTTTGGACTGTCAGCAAAAGTTGATTTGTTGATCTTAATGTCCTGCCTATTTTGTACGCTCCTAAAAGGTCAACAATGTAGTTTGGGGACATGTTATGCATAGCTTTAAAAACCATTAATAAAATCTTACTCTCCCGGTAGCCAATGAGGACAACGTAGTTGTCAGACAGTGCAGTTGACGTTGGCAGATCCCTAAATAAAGAGAATTTGATGTGATGAAATCTTGGACGACGCCCTCCAGATCTTTAAAAGTGAGAAGGGGTTTTATCTTAGAAATCACTCTAAGCTGATAAAAGCTACTCTTTATTACAGAGTTTATCTGTTTGTTAAAGCTAAGCGATGAGTCGACTATTACGCCGAGATTTCTCACACTATCCTTTACCGTCATTTCTAGTGGAGCAAGGATATTGGCTATCTTCTCTTTGCGATTTGTGGACCAAATAGTGTAATTTCAGATTTTTTTTCATTAAGTTGGATAACACACAATTCTGACTTTATATCAATCAACTCTGAGTTTATTACGCACAATTGTGACTATATAAAAAGTTTTAAATAAAAAATCAGAATTGCCAAATGTAAACTCACAATTGTGAGACAAAAAGTCGCAATTACCTATTTTATGTTTTATTCTGTGAAGCCACAGTGTGTCCAGCAGGGGTCAGTGTGAGAGTGTGTCCAGCAGGGGTCAGTGTGAGAGTGTGTCCAGCAGGGGTCAGTGTGAGAGTGTGTCCAGCAGGGGTCAGTGTGAGGGTTTGTCCAGCAGGGGTCAGTGTGTCCAGCAGGGGTCAGTGTGAGGGTTTGTCCAGCAGGGGTCAGTGTGTCCAGCAGGGGTCAGTGTGAGAGTGTATCCAGCAGGGGTCAGTGTGAGAGTGTATCCAGCAGGGGTCAGTGTGAGAGTGTATCCAGCAGGGGTCAGTGTGAGAGTGTGTCCAGCAGGGGTCAGTGTGAGGGTTTGTCCAGCAGGGGTCAGTGTGTCCAGCAGGGGTCAGTGTGAGAGTGTATCCAGCAGGGGTCAGTGTGAGAGTGTATCCAGCAGGGGTCAGTGTGAGAGTGTGTCCAGCAGGGGTCAGTGTGAGAGTGTGTCCAGCAGGGGTCAGTGTGATAGTGTGTCCAGCAGGGGTCAGTGTGAGAGTGTATCCAGCAGGGGTCAGTGTGAGAGTGTGTCCAGCAGGGGTCAGTGTGAGGGTTTGTCCAGCAGGGGTCAGTGTGTCCAGCAGGGGTCAGTGTGAGAGTGTATCCAGCAGGGGTCAGTGTGAGAGTGTATCCAGCAGGGGTCAGTGTGAGAGTGTGTCCAGCAGGGGTCAGTGTGAGAGTGTGTCCAGCAGGGGTCAGTGTGATAGTGTGTCCAGCAGGGGTCAGTGTGAGAGTGTATCCAGCAGGGGTCAGTGTGAGAGTGTATCCAGCAGGGGTCAGTGTGAGAGTGTATCCAGCAGGGGTCAGTGTGAGAGTGTGTCCAGCAGGGGTCAGTGTGAGGGTTTGTCCAGCAGGGGTCAGTGTGTCCAGCAGGGGTCAGTGTGAGAGTGTATCCAGCAGGGGTCAGTGTGAGGGTTTGTCCAGCAGGGGTCAGTGATGTCTCACACACTCACTGAGATGTTCGTAGTTTGTGTTTCAGTGCTTAGCAACGCTGAGAGGAATGTTATGACTGCTCCACTAACAGACTAAACGCTGCACTGAGACACATGATGCACATTAAGTGTTTTCATGGCCAGTCGTTTACATTTGGAAGAAAAGAGTCTCTAATGAATGATAAACATCCTGCCATTTGTGCCATGTCCATTACTGTCTGCTAGCCGGGAACATACAGCTATAAAAATATAATGCTTTTTGTTTGCAAGCATCATTATAGCAGGATCTGACTCCGATTAGGCTGGGAGGTTCATTCCCTCTCAGAATAAATTTGAGCACTCCAGACCAGCTGATTAGATGAAGATCGAACTGTTTTGGCCCCATTTCTCCTCCTCCTCCTCCTCTTCATCGGGTTTGGCTTCAGTGAATCAATCAATCTATCTATCTATCTATCTATCTATCTATCTATCTATCTATCTATCTATCTATCTATCTATCTATCTCTCTGTTTGTCTGTCTGTCTGTCTGTCTGTCTGTCTGTCTATTATACTCTCTGTATACTCAACTCTCTGTAGTTGTAGTCTAGAACAGGTTTTGTGATGTTGTTCTGCAGGTCTTGTTATGTCAGTGGTTCGGTGCCTCAATATTAGCGTGTGCTGTGGTTAGCATGTGCTCTTGTTATTATCGTGTGTTCTGGTTATTAGCGTGTGCTCTGGTTAGCATGTGCTCTGGTTATTAGCATGTGCTCTTGTTATTAGCTTGTGCTCTTGTTATTAGCATGTGCTCTGGTTATTAGCGTGTGGTCTGGTTAGCATGTGCTCTGGTTATTAGTGTGCGCTCTGCTGGTTAGCATGTGCTCTTGTTATTAGCGTGTGGTCTGGTTATTAGCGTGTGGTCTGGTTATTAGCGTGTGCTCTGGTTAGCATGTGCTCTGGTTATTAGCGTGCGCTCTGCTGGTTAGCATGTGCTCTGGTTAGCATGTGCTCTGGTTATTAGTGTGCGCTCTGCTGGTTAGCATGTGCTCTTGTTATTAGCGTGTGGTCTGGTTATTAGCGTGTGGTCTGGTTATTAGTGTGTGCTCTGGTTAGCATGTGCTCTGGTTATTAGCGTGTGCTCTGGTTAGCATGTGCTCTGGTTATTAGTGTGCGCTCTGCTGGTTAGCATGTGCTCTGGTTAGCATGTGCTCTGGTTATTAGTGTGCGCTCTGCTGGTTAGCATGTGCTCTTGTTATTAGCGTGTGGTCTGGTTATTAGCGTGTGGTCTGGTTATTAGCGTGTGCTCTGGTTAGCATGTGATCTGGTTATTAGCGTGCGCTCTGCTGGTTAGCATGTGCTCTGGTTAGCATGTGCTCTGGTTATTAGTGTGCGCTCTGCTGGTTAGCATGTGCTCTTGTTATTAGCGTGTGGTCTGGTTATTAGCGTGTGGTCTGGTTATTAGCGTGTGCTCTGGTTAGCATGTGCTCTGGTTATTAGCATGCGCTCTGCTGGTTAGCATGTGCTCTGGTTAGCATGTGCTCTGGTTATTAGCGTGCGCTCTGCTGGTTAACATGTGCTCTGGTTATTAGCATGTGCTCTGGTTAGCATGTGCTTGGGTTATTAGCATGTGCTCTGGTTATTAGCGTGCGCTCTGCAGGTTAGCATGTGCTCTGGTTATTAGCATGTGCTCGGGTTATTAGCATGTGCTCTGGTTATTAGCGTGCGCTCTGCTGGTTAGCATGTGCTCTGGTTATTTGCATGTGCTCTTAGCATGTGCTCTGGTTATTAGTGTGCGCTCTGCAGGTTAGCGTGTGCTTTGGTTATTAGCATGTGCTCTGGTTAGCATGTGCTCTGGTTATTAGCATGTGCTCTGGTTAGCATGTGCTCTGGTTATTAGCGTGCGCTCTGCTGGTTAGCATGTGCTCTGGTTATTTGCATGTGCTCTGGTTAGCATGTGCTCTGGTTATTAGTGTGCGCTCTGCAGGTTAGCGTGTGCTTTGGTTATTAGCATGTGGTCTGGTTATTAGCGTGTGCTCTGGTTAGCATGTGCTCTGGTTATTAGCATATACTCTGCTGGTTAGCATGTGCTCTGGTTATTAGCATGTGCTCTGGTTAGCATGTGCTCTGGTTAGCATGTGCTCTGGTTATTAGCGTGTGCTCTGCTGGTTAGCATGTGCTCTGGTTATTAGCATGTGCTCTGGTTAGCATGTGCTCTGGTTATTAGCATATACTCTGCTGGTTAGCATGTGCTCTGGTTATTAGCATGTGCTCTGGTTAGCATGTGCTCTGGTTAGCATGTGCTCTGGTTATTAGCGTGTGCTCTGGTTATTAGCATGTGCTCTGGTTAGCATGTGCTCTGGTTATTAGCATATACTCTGCTGGTTAGCATGTGCTCTGGTTATTAGCATGTGCTCTGGTTATTAGCGTGCGTTCTGCTGGTTAGCATATGCTCTGGTTATTAGCATGTGTAAATGCATTAGTAGTTCTTCTGTCGCGCTCTCATTCCCCACACATTACAAATGGCTTCTTTATAGTGTGTAATAGTGTGTTTCCTCCCCATCGATTCATCATCCTTAGCCACTTCATCTCCCATTTTATCTCCCTTTACTCTCACACACTTCCACTTTCCCTCTCGCTGGAGAACTCGATGAAGAAATTATAGCTGCGATATTAAACTGTCTCTGGTGAACACTTCATCCATTACGCAACGCTTGCCCACAAGCGCTTACAAATCACACTCAAAGAGCTGCATGAAACGGGCCAGACTCTCACAAGTTAGTTAGTAACCATATCAAACGGTATTCTGTTGCATTTCTGGTTAAAAAGTGACTGAAAAAGGAGGGAATTACTTAAATGAGCAAATTTCTAATCAAATATCCCGTTTTCACACAGAAAGAACAGTATGAGAGTAAAAAATGGGTGGTGAAGAGCTTCATTTAGAAATTAAATGTACATTTTAACATGATTTTGATGGAAGTGATAAAAATAAATGTGACATGATGGACTTTTCTCTCACAACTCTGAGATATAAAGTCGTAATGAAAGCCTCAATTATTATATTTGTTTTATTCAGTGTCAGAAACAAGCTTCCATAAATATGTCTTGATCATCAATCTCAATATGCTTTAATTCTCTAATATCCTTCTCTCTAACACCCTGAGGATGACGTTATGAAACCCAGTCTGAGCAGGTGGTGAAACGCAAACACGTAGACTACTAAACTCATGTTTGATGCCCTTAATGATGGATCATCCAAACGATACGAGTTCTTGAGAGATTTCCACTTGAAATAAACACACTTTAGCCACTGAATGAGATGCATTACTGATTTCCCTCTCCGTGCATTTCTATTCAGGGTGGAACGTTGCCCATTTCCGATTATTTGGCAGAGATGCCGAGAAACAAAGCCAAGATCCTCCGACAGATGTCCCACTTAATATTGAACCTCGACACCATTTATAACCCGTTAATCAACATCTGTGGCTATTTACTATGCTGAGAGAAGATGAGGAAAGTTACAGGCTTCAACTGAACTTTAGCTTTAAATCTTTAAATAACAAGCATGGCGTTTCACGTAGTTCTGACCAGCCATTGGAGTGTTTGTTTACATACGCAAGATGAAGCTCCGGATAGAAGTGTGTTCATCTGATCTATTAATATCTGTCAAAGCTCCTCCGTTTGTGCTGATAAAGAGTAGTAGTGACGCAGGCAGGGTTATTTTAGTATCGTCGATATACTACACCGTAAAAAATTATTAGAAGTCGTAAATAAAAAGATTACTGGAGTCTTTAAAGATTTATTCAATTCCGGCTCTTATATTGTTCCTCTCTTGTAAGAGCGTCTGCTGAAAGCATGCATGTTTAAGTATTTTAGTTTTAGTTAACCCAAAGATGTGTATGTGTGTGTTTGTGTGAGAGAATGTTTTAGTGTTAGTTAACCCTGAAAGGAGTCTAACTTTATCATTAACAGTTGTCCATTACACGCTTGACTGTATTTCGGGTCACGGGAGGCATGAAAGTTCAACGCCATCATATTTCACCCCAGAAATGTCTGTCCTCGTCTTTCTGCCCACAATCAAGGGTAGTTATCGCCAACGCTCGCCCGCAAGTGACAGCAGCAACTGGACCAGAGGGTCGTGAAACTCAGTAGGAGTTGCCAAGATAAGTTTCCAATCCTCAGTGTGTCTCCGGACTGTGTTTGTGAGTGACGTGAAGGAAATGTGCTTCGGGGTCTCTAGCAGATGAGAAGACGACATGGGCGGAAAGAAATCCAAGGTCTCGGCAGACGACAACGACGAGACGCAATCGGCAAGAAAGACCCCCGAGGAAAACCTTCCCAGCGCCGAACGCATTCGCAAACACATGACCACACACTTCGGCTACAGCGTCCTCAGCCTGGCTCGGCGTGGGATTCGGGATCCTCCGGAGGGTCTGTGGGATCTGACGGATCTACAGAAGCTCAACCTGTCACTCAACTCTCTACGATCCATTCCCTCGTCTCTGGGATCGCTGGAAAACCTAGTGGTGTTGAATCTGTGGGGGAACCAGCTGACCAGTTTACCGCCTGAGATCGGGCGTCTCCGAAACCTGAAGGTGCTCTTCGCGTATCGCAATCGGTTAAGTGACGTTCCCGAGGAACTGGGATGCTGCGCTAAACTGGAAGTTTTAAGTCTGGCTAATAACCTTCTCACCGGCCTCCCGTCGACACTTTCATCCCTCGACGGACTCAAGAAGCTCAACCTGAGCCACAATCACATCAGCCACATCCCCGGATGCGTTTACGCCATGAAGAGCCTGGTGTTCCTGCAGCTGGCCTGCAACAGATTGGAAAACATCGCGGATCAGATCCAAGCGCTGGCCGACTTAAAGGTGACATATTATCAATCTATGGTGTCCCAGAATGTGTTTCTGAAATGCCCCCAGATCAGTTATTATCGCTTGTCAAATTTGCACCGTTTTTGTGTGTGTCCCTTTAAATGCAAATGAGCGTTAGCCCCGCCTCTGTTCAGAAGAGGGCGGGGCCTTCACACAAGCTTCAGAGACTCCGGCAATAACAGCACAGGCGGATCTCACTGATCCAGGATCAGGAGTAACAGCAGCTTTACGGAGAGACTCAGGGAGAGCTTCACTTTTACGCACTTCTGAATGTTAGCGGAGACGTTTGTGGAGTTACACTGATCATCTTATCATCACGTTGAACTGGTGTCCACTGGTCAATATTAGTGTTATAGTGGAATAGTGTTCAGTGTCGTCTGTGCTGACCACAGAACAGTTTCAGGCTCAGCTGGATCGTCTCCAGTGCGTTAGAACTGGGCTCTGAACCCAATGTCGCTGGTGTGTGTGTGTGTGTGTGTGTGTGTGTGTGTGTGTGTGTGTGAACGTGCAGATTAAGGGCCGGGGATATCATAATAAGATCCTCTTCAGAAGGAAATCTGCTAAATCTGATTTATTTTTTTACATGCTTGCAGAGAAAGGCTCTTCAAAACAAACTGGGTTTCATTTGTCACGTTCTCTGCGGTCTGATTATAGCACTTAAAGGGTTAGTTCACCCAAAAATGAAAATTCTGTCAGTATTTACTCACCCTCATGTTGTTCCAACCCCGTAAGACCTTCGTTCATCTTCGCAACACAAATTAAGATATTTAAGATATTAAGATCGCTCCTGCATACTAGTCCATCGGCTTCTTGAGGGAATGACTCGAAACGTCATTAAAGACATCGTTAAAATAGTCCAAGTGACTACAGTGGCTCAATTTTAACTTTATCAAACGACGAGAACACTTTTGTGCGCAAAAAAACAACAAAAATAACGACTTTATTTCAACTATTCACTTCCTTCTCCATGGGCCTGTAGTCAGTTAACGTAGTGTGATTGCGTAAAGCCAGTGTTGTAGTCGAGACCACCTCACTTGAGTCCGAGTCGACACCGAGACCAGAGAGAGTCGAGTCCGAGTCAAGACCGAGTCCATAGAGAGTCGAGTCCGAGTCGAGTCCGAGACCAGAGAGAGTCGAGTCCGAGTCGAGACCGAGACCAGTGAGGGTTGATTACCTAATTTACTTTTATTTACTTAGAGCAGGGGTCCCCAACTGGACCTATGGACCCCAATACCTTTTTATCCGGACCTTTAAACATTTTCGTTAAAAAGTTTTAGAAAAAAAAATCAAATGAATTTTTACCGAAAGTAATTTTTGAACAGGTGTGCGCGCGGGCAGCTATGTCTGTGTCAGGTCCTTTGCAAGAGCCGGGGTCTGGAGAGATCACAAACTTTGGCTTGTACACACATTACTATGATATTCGAGAATTGATTATTATGGCTTTGTCAAAAATTAGAAAAGTGGACTCTGAAAACCGCATCTTTCGAGATGAGTGGACTGAAGTGTACATGTTCATTTTTGCCGTCATCGAGCTCTACGAGGCCCGTGTGTCTTATTTGTTTGGAGTCTGTTGCTGTTGTTAAAAGTGGAAACATCAAGTGGCATATCGAGACAAGACACACAACTTTCAATTAAAATTATCCGCCAATAAAAATTATGCTTCCTTTTGCTGTTATTGATGTTGAAAGGTTTGACATTTGAATATTTGGACTAAAATGAAGTAATAAATACATGAATGAATTTCAACAAAATCAGTTGAATACATTTAAAGATAAAGATTTTATTGTCAAAGATTTTGTCAATTTGTTGACATGGTTACAATTTAATAAAACGAAAGAAAACTTATTTTGCCGGGTGTTTTTGCATGTCCGGACCCTCGTTTACTGGGCTCATCGGGTTAGTGGACCTCTTGCCAATTTAGTTGGGGACCCCTGACTTAGAGAAATCCTTTTTTTTTTTTTTTTACTGAATTTACTTAGAGTTTAAAAAATATGATCAGTTTAGGGTAAAAAGGCCACATTGTAGGTGGTGTTAAAAGTAATTTTATTACAATTGGTCATGCGCAGTTGCACACTAGAAAATCACCAATCACTGGGCGTGTCAATCAATTTAAAGAAATATTTTATTAACATACATTAATAATCATGAAAAATATTTTTAATTGAACTCGAGTGGACTCGGGAATAATTCCGAGTCCTAAAAAAAAAATGTTCGAGTACGAGTCAATTCCGAGTCCAAATGCACACGAGTCCATGACGAGACCAAGACCATTAAAGTATGGTCTCGAGACCGAGTCCGAGACGAGTCCGAGTCTCGAGTACTACAACACTGCGTAAAGCTACGTCACACGAAGGCTCACTATTGGTCATGTGTGTGTGATGCATGTGACGTACAATAACAGAAGCTTACGCTATTAAACTAGTAACCTGACTCGCGCAGAGGGAGAAATAAACCAATAATTGAAATAAAGTCGTTTTTTTGTTGGGGTTTTTTGCGCACAAAAAGTGTTCTCGTCGTTTGATAAACTTAAAATAGTCACTTGGACTATTTTAACGATGTCTTTAATGACTTTTCGAGTCATTCCCTCAAGAAGCCTATGGACTAGTATGCAGGAGCGATCTTAATATCTTAAATATCTTAATTTGTGTTGCGAAGATGAACGAAGGTCTTGCGGGGTTTGGAACAACATGAGGGTGAGTAAATACTGACAGAATTTTCATTTTTGGGTGAACTAACCCTTTATACACGGAAAAAGTCTGATTTTTATGATATGTTCCATTTAAAGATCCTCATCGTCGAGGGAAACTGCATCCACTCGCTTCCCAAGATGCTCTGCTGCCTGACCAAGCTGGAGCTCCTGAATGTGGACTTTAACGACATCCAGAGCGTCCCGGCGGAGATGCACCGGCTGAGACGCCTGGAGAAGTTAGCGTGCCATCCGCTGGATAAAGGCCTTCACATTGTGCACAATCCCCTGCTGAAACCCATCAAAGAGGTTCTGGACGGGGGTCTGCAAGCGCTCTACAGTTACCTGAGGAACTCATAACACACACACACACACACACACTCTACCATGTTTATTTAAATGAATCCCGTCGTTGCCAGTGTTGGGTAAGTTACTTTAAAAAAGTAATTAATTACTACTTTCTAATTACCTCTTCAACAGTGTAATTAGATTACTGTACTAATTACTCTCTCTAAAAAGTATTTAATTACTTTTAATTACTAATTATTTTCAAAATCCCATATCAATCTCAACCAGCTGAATAATTCAAGGATAGACATGAATCTGTATTAATTCTTTCAAATAAATACTATAAAATTGCATGAATTATCCTTAAACTGGCCAAGATGGAGAAGGTTACATTATAAAAACATACTTTTTAGCATCAGACAATACATTTTGATGTTAAACCCACTATTGTTTTATGTCTGATCTCATGACATTTCACACTTTTATCATATTATACATATTTTACACGAATTTGTACGTAATATTTAGACACCTCATAAAATGCATACGAATCGCTGTGAGATCGGATTGATCTATACACAGTATTTACCTCAATTACATCAGAAGTAACTGTAATTAAATTACAGATAAATGAAGAGTAATCCCTTACTTTACATTTTCAAGGAAAAAGTAATTAAATTACAGTAACTACTTACTTAGTAATTAGTCACACCCACCACTGGTCGTTGCAATCTCAGAAATTAAGTGATTTTTGTTTGTATTCAATGTTTCAACTCATGATAAACAGCAGAAGTAAGAGTAGAAGAATGTGTGTTCATCCATAAACACAGTGTGTGTGTGTGTGTAGTGAGTGGTGGAAGAGTTGTGTGTTTCCTCAAAATAACTCAAGCTCAGAGACACTGCAGTGAACGGATGTGTGGAGAGGGTCAAAGGTCGAAGGTCAGCAGCGTCTCTGAGCCGGTGAAGGTCAGTCGTACTGAAATCTTCCGCTGGTTATGTGTGTGTGTGTGTGTGTGTGTGTGAGATGAGGCTTGTTAAACCTGCTAAACAAGCACTCGATTCCTCGGCCTTTGACTCGCTGATCATGTTTCTCACCTCGTTCTCCTCGACTGAAGGCAAACACACGAGAACAAACACACACATCCATTACTGAGAGAAGGTCAGCCTGGAGACCTCAGCGCTGTGGGTTTCTTCAGCTTAACACACACACACACACACATAGAAATCCATGTGGCTAACTAATGCTCAATATTAAAAATACTGAAAATGCTCGATATAAAATTTTTGTGTTAAGGTGTAATTACCATTGTGCAAAAGCCATATATATATATATAATTTTTTTACAGTATAGTAACTGGTTGGTGACTGTTAATGTTACAGTTACTTTTACAGTTTATCTCAAACAGTAGAGCGCTTGCAACGCCATGGTCATGGGTTCGATTCCCAGGGAAAGCAACAGTTGATAAGAATGTAAGTCACTTTGGATAAAAAGCATCTGGTAAATGTACAATTTAAGTATAATCAGATTGTTTTGTAATTTCAACTAAAATATTTACTAGTTTTAATAACTTAAAATGAAGCTGAATTCTTTGGATATATGTGTGTGTGTGTGTGTGTGTGTGTGTATATATTATTTTTTGTCAGTATAGTAACTGGTTGGTGACTGTTAATGTTTTTTTACAACTTGAAAACAGATACTTTTACAGTTTATCTAAAAACAGTAGAGTGCTTGCAACGCCATGGTCATGGGTTCGATTCCCAGGGAAAGCAACAGTTGATAAGAATGTAAGTCACTTTGGATAAAAAGCGTCTGGTAAATGTACAGTTTAAGTATAATCAAATTGTTTTGTAATTTCAACTAATATATTGACTAGTTTTAATAACTTAAAAATGAAGTTTAATTTTTTGTTAAGACTTATTGATTGTCATTTTTTTACAATGTATAAAAGGAGACATCTTAATATTTATTTATATCAATGTCTCTGTAAGAGCTTCTCTCTCTCTTTCAGTGTGTGAATGAGACTCGAGCGCTGTTGCTCTAGCGCCCCCTGTCTGTACAAGCTCTGCAGTGCAGCTCATGACTGTCACTCAGAAGTATATAATTATTAGTCTGATATAGTGAGAATATGGAGGAAAAACAGCTCAGGCCCAAACTGAGCATTTTATTCCCATCCCAATAGAAACCTGCGGTTCATAACCTGAAAAAAAATGCTTTATCATTACAAGGCCATAATTTTATATTTCTGCTCAAGTATCTCCACTTATTAAACATATGAGGACATATATTAAAAGCAGCCTTGGAGTGTTTTAGAAATGCATTTTAGCTCTCTATAAACCTGCCCTCTTAATACCTAAGAAACGTCCAAGGTTCATATATTAAAAAACCTTATCATTGATTTGTAAAGTAACGCATTCTGTTCATTTGTGAAGGTTATTAAACTAAAGATGTTTTCAGTCATGATTAGAGAAATTAAATGTGATTAATTTACTCATATTCAGTAAATCCACTGGAATGAATGTCACGATTATCATGAGCTCTTTCTCTGAGGATCTCGACATCCATCAGACATGATGAAGTGATGCATCTGTATCAGTAAATCATATTTTACAGCCTGTATGGGGATCAACACACTTCCAGACATGCTCTGCTCTCGGTTACACAGACATCAGCTCAATGAATGTCGCTCCGAACTGTACATAACAGTCTCGTCTGTGTAGAAATTAAACCGTGGGTACCTGAATTAAGACAATTTATGTATGAAGTAAATGATAACGGCCCCAACACAGACCCTTGTGGGACTCCCTCAACCACCTCCACTAAATCTGACAAACACTCGCAGTTCTGGCCTTTAAATGAGCAGCAAACCACAGGACTACATGATCTGATAACACAACACCTGTCTATATCATGATCTAAAGCCTTAGTTAAATCAATATAGAGACATGCACAATGATTATTTTCATCTACGCTCTCAGAAAAACAGGTACAAAAGTTGTCACTGGGGCTGTACCTTTTCAAAAGGTAAACTTTTGTCCATTTCATGAGCTAATAAGTACATTTTAGGTGTTATGCACATTATGGGTGCTAATATGTACATTTTAAGTGTTAATATGTACATTTCGGGTGCTAATATGTACATTTTAAGTGTTAATATGTACATTTTGGGTGCTAATATGTACATTTTAAGTGTTAATATGTACATTTTGGGTGCTAATATGTCCATTTTAGGTGGTAATATGTACATTTTAAGTGTTAATATGTACATTTTGGGTACTAATATGTCCATTTTAGGTGGTAATATGTACATTTTAGGTGGTAATATGTACATTTTAAGTGTTAATATGTACATTTTGGGTGCTAATATGTCCATTTTAGGTGGTAATATGTCCATTTTAGGTGGTAATATGTACATTTTAAGTGTTAATATGTACATTTTGGGTACTAATATGTCCATTTTAGGTGGTAATATGTCCATTTTAGGTGGTAATATGTACATTTTAAGTGTTAATATGTACATTTTGGGTGCTAATATGTCCATTTTAGGTGGTAATATGTACATTTTAGGTGGTAATATGTACATTTTAAGTGTTAATATGTCCATTTTAGGTGGTAATATGTACATTTTAGGTGGTAATATGTACATTTTAAGTGGTAATATGTACATTTTGGGTGCTAATATGTCCATTTTGGGTGCTAATATGTACATTTTAGGTGGTAATATGTCCATTTTAGGTGGTAATATGTACATTTTAAGTGTTAATATGTACATTTTGGGTGCTAATATGTCCATTTTAGGTGGTAATATGTACATTTTAGGTGGTAATATGTACATTTTAAGTGTTAATATGTCCATTTTAGGTGGTAATATGTACATTTTAGGTGGTAATATGTACATTTTAAGTGGTAATATGTACATTTTGGGTGCTAATATGTCCATTTTGGGTGCTAATATGTACATTTTAGGTGGTAATATGTACATTTTAAGTGGTAATATGTACATTTTAAGTGTTAATATGTACATTTTGGGTACTAATATGTCCATTTTAGGTGGTAATATGTACATTTTAGGTGGTAATATGTACCACTAAGGTACCAATATGCAGCCTTTGGGTACAAAAGTGTACCTTTTGAAAAGGTACAGCCCCAGTGACAGCTTTTGTACCTTTTTTTCTGAGAGTGTAAAGACTTCACAATATTATTTAAAACTTTTAAAACAGTCAAAATTATGCTTTTTATAGAATCCTGATCGATTGATTGATAGACAATTTAATGAATATTTGAATACCATATCAGTTGTTCATTTCACTTACATAATTTTCCAAGAGTTTTGACAGAATAAAGCTGTGTGTGTGTGATGGGTAGGTTTAGGAGGGTTAGTGGAAGGGGACAAGAATATATAGTTTGTTCAATATATAAAAAAACATTACACCTATGAAGGTCCTCAGAAGTATAGCAAAACAAACATGTGTGTGTGTGTGTGAGCATGCTCAGACCCGTCCTGCCCCTCAGAGGAATCTCAAACACACACTCGAGGTGAGTATAAAACACACGATGATCCTGCAACTGTTGCATTAATTGGACTTGTGATGATGACAGTTTAACTAATGAGGTGTGAGTATATCTGTGTGTGCGTGTGTGTGTAGATAATGCTCACCTTGAGCTGCTCTATAATAGGCTGTTCTCAATATGAAAGCATAAAGGGAGATGTTGGATGATGTGTGTGTGTGTGTGTGTGTGAATCAGTGACCCTCTCTCGGGTCATTCCCGCTTTCTGGAGGACGGAGATGCTTTTTCAATTTCCTCTTCTCCTTCTCCTTCTTCTCGTTGTTCTCGGATGCTGATTAAACTGCTTCGTCTCTGTCACACTGGTTCTGGGTTTCGGACCTGTGGCCTTTTGTTTCTCTGCGTCTTCAGGGTCATTTTAGCAGCTCTTCCTGATGCAGGAGGAAAATACAAGATAAATGCAGATTTTATGTTCTGGAGTAAGTAACTGTAAAGTGTGTGTTTAACCGTATGAGCTAATTTAGTTCCCCGAAAGCCATTCCTGTACCTAAAACAAAGTGATCTAGATTAACTAGATTAAACTGGGAAGGGTCTGTCGGGCTAAAATCGTGTAATCTGAACGGGCCATTAAAGTCCCTCTGTAGTCAATCACTTCATCATTTAACACTCATCTTTGATCAGCAAAATTATGTATGTAAACGTTTTTTCCCTGAAAAAATTTCTTCATGCCTTAAAATATCTTGAATGTAACTCGACAACCTTGCCTCATTTAGTATGCGCGGTTCTGTGAATATGCAAATGAGCCCCGCCTCCACTCACTCACTCAGCTCAGAGACGACGATCACACAAAACCATGTTTTTTAGACTAAGCCATATGTTGACTTATAAATTCACAAATTGTTTGTCATAAATAAAATTTTATTTATTTTTAGACTAACAATATTCAACTCAATAATCACATTTAAAGACAGAGACCCAACGATATTCAACTCAATAATCACATTTAAAGACAAACTCAGCGATATTCAACTCAATAATCACATCTAAAGACAAACTCAGCGATATTCAACTCAATAATCACATTTGAAGACAGAAACTTAATGATATTCAACTCAATCAGATCTAAAGACAGAAACTCAACAATATTCAACTCAATAATCACATCTAAAGACAGAAACTCAACGATATTCAACTCAATAATCACATGTAAAGACAGAAACTTAATGATATTCAACTCAATAATCACATCTAAAGATAGAGACTCAATGATATTCAACTCAATAATCACTTCTAAAGACATAAACTCAGCGATATTCAACTCAATAATCACATCTAAAGACAGAAACTCAACGATATTCAAGTCAATAATCACATCTAAAGACAGAAACTCAACGATATTCAACTCAATAATCACATCTAAAGACAAACTCAGCGATATTCAACTCAATAATCACATCTAAAGGCAGAGACCCAACGATATTCAACTCAATAATCACATCTAAAGACAAACTCAGCGATATTCAACTCAATAATCACATCTAAAGACAAACTCAGCGATATTCAACTCAATAATCACATCTAAAGACAAACTCAGCGATATTCAACTCAATAATCACATTTAAAGACAGAAACTCAGCGATATTCAACTCAATAATCACATCTAAAGACAAACTCAGCGATATTCAACTCAGTAATCACATCTAAAGACAAACTCAGCGATATTCAACTCAATAATCACATCTAAAGACAGAGACTCAACGATGTTCAACTCAATAATCACATCTAAAGACAAACTCAGCGATATTCAACTCAATAATCACATCTAAAGACAGAAACTCAACGATGTTCAACTCAATAATCACATCTAAAGACAAACTCAGCGATATTCAACTCAATAATCACATTTAAAGACAGAAACTTAATGATATTCAACTCAATAATCACATCTAAATACAGAAACTCAACGATATTCAACTCAATAATCACATCTAAAGACAGAAACTCAACGATATTCAACTCAATAATCACATCTAAAGACAGAAACTCAACGATATTCAACTCAATAATCACATCTAAAGACAGAAACTCAACGATATTCAACTCAATAATCACATCTAAAGACAGAAACTCAACGATATTCAACTCAATAATCACATCTAAAGACAAACTCAGTGATATTCAACTCAATAATCACATCTAAAGGCAGAGACCCAACGATATTCAACTCAATAATCACATTTAAAGACAGACTCAACAATATTCAACTCAATAATCACATCTAAAGACAAACTCAGTGATATTCAACTCAATAATCACATTTAAAGACAGAGACTCAGCGATATTCAACTCAATAATCACATTTAAAAGACAGAATCAACAATATTCAACTCAATAATTAAGTACGAACAGAAAGGATTGTCGAACAACTGCTCTCAATGTGTTGAACTGTTAAAAATTATCTTTACATTGCAATCACGACGAGCACAAGCTGCAATCAATTCATGAAAAGCATTCATTAATCCACAGAACAATGATTGTAAAGCTTTTGCCAAATTGAAACATTCTGCTTTTATACATTTTTACTTGCATGACATTTGCCAGTTCAATCAGGAGCGTTTTAGATGAAGAGAAGTGCGACCATGAGCCAGTTATTCTCTATGAGTGCATGTTGAAAAGCTTGATAAATGGCAGACATTGATTTCCCATGAGCCCTTTCTCTGATTGTCCTTTGTACTCATGAGTGACACGGTTGAAATCAATATAAAATCCTGCGTTTCTAAAGCAGAAACAAGTTGAACTTCCACTGATGTGGAGGAAAGAAAGGAAATCTTAATTGAATATCTGTGTTCTCCATCAAAACATCTGCCTTTCTGAACCCAATCCTTCTCTGAATGGAAATTCATATCATTTTGAAAGGAAAATGCTTTTTGAACGGCATAAAGGAGATTAGCGCAGTGAATGGCTGTCCTCCCATTGGTTTTATGTATATGAATTGGTTTTATGAATATGTGAGAGAGATGTTGATGTGCACAACAGCCTTGAGCAACTTCTGCTCCATATATACAATATATTTCCACAAAGTCTGTTGCACATCTGACACACAGCTTAAAAACCCTGGCGTGTGTATTTTTGTCCAGTTTGTCTTTCTTGTTCATATATGTATACATATACACTCTTAAAAGATTTAGGATCGGTAAACCAGATCGGTTTATAGTTTCAATGAATTTATTTTGTTTTCAATCATTTTTTTATTTCAACTGAAACATTGAAGTATTATCATTTAAAGTCCTCCTGTGGTGAGAATCCAGCGTTTAATGTTGTTTATGTGTGTATGTGGTGTGTTTAATCCGCTTTAACACACACACACACACACCATGTGTAAATTAATAAGAGTATTTCCTCCTTAAAACTGCAGTGAACCAAAGACAGTCTCAAAAACACGCTTTGGTGTTTCTGACGTCACAAACCACCTTGGAACCAATCAGATCAACGTGTGATCGTCAACCAGTGAGTGAGTGGAGGCGGGGCTCATTTGCATATTCATAGAACCGCGCATACTAAACGAGGCAAAAACAAAACGTTTAAATATATAATTTGGGGGATCAAACATTAGTTTTAAGGGATAAAATGAGTACTATAAGATATCTCTTTGTATAGCACCTGTTCCTCTTATAAGAGTATATGTGATGATGATGATATCTTGTTTTCATATTCCCAGGAAGTCACGGAGTGAATAATCACACTGGAGAATGTCAATATGCCTCGAATCCCAGTTCACTCGAGCCGATTCTGTAGTTTGTTTAAGTTTGTTTGGAGACTGTATGTCACCATGACCTTGTTAAGGAAACGCTGTAAGAAGTGATCTATCAAATGCCACGATATATCTGCAGGTTCCTGTTCAGCGAGCTAATCTAATCTACGAGAAACTGCCTTTACAAACATTAGCTTTTAGCATGTTTGATCAGAACGCGCTCTTCCTCGTAGCAGATGTTCCTGAGGTCTTTGACATACAAATACAGACGGAATCCAATTACTGTGTTGCGCTCCACACTGGCTCTGTCAGCTTCAGATTTAATAACCTCGTTTAACAGAAAACGTTCCTGATCTGTCCCGAGACCACATACAGCTGGAAGCTTTCAGGCTCTGTGTTGTGTTCGTCTCGATGTGGATGTTTACGGCTGAGAGCTTCTTGTTGTTCCACTCGCCCGTCACTAAATATAGAGGCATTTATGTGGCGTTACTCTCGTTCTCACCACATCAGTCCTGCTTTAAAACATTATAGTGCCGTAGCGTTCGTTTCTGCCGCACACTTCAGCCACGTGACTCAGGACTCAAACAGAGACCGTTAAAGGATAAGTTCACTTTTAAAAAAACTTTTGCTGATAATTTACTCGCCCCCATGTCATCCAAGATGTCCACGTCTTTCTTTCCTCAATCGAAAAGAAATTAAGGTTTTTGATGAAAACATTCCAGGATTTTCTCCTCATAATGGACTTCAATGGGAACCAAACGGTTCAAGGTCAAAATGAGAGTTTCAGTGCAGCTTCAAAGGGCTTTAAACGATTCCAGACGATGAATAAGGGTCTTATCTAGCGAAACGATCGGCCGTTTCAAAAATACATAAATTTGTTTAAGTTTTATACACTTTAAAAAATGATGTGTTGGATTTACTTAAAATATATATGCACCATTTTTGCATCATACTTTTTAAGTAATCCCAACTTGGAATAATTTTACTTAAAATTAACAAGAAAATCTTTGTTATATGTACTTAATTATTTGAGTTCACGCAACATTCTTTATTTAAAAATGTATGCATCACGTTACATATATTTTTAAGTAAAGAATGTCACGTGAACTAAAATATTTAAGTTTATTTTATGTAAAATTATTCCAAGTTAAAAATTTACTTAATTAAATGATTACGGATTACTTAAAAAGTATGACGCAAAAATGGTGCATATATGTTTTAAGTAAATCCAACACAGTGCAGGCCATGTGAGATCAAAACAAATCTTAGTTCTGTTTACTTAACATTTAAGCTCATTTATATATAAAAATAAGACAATTAAATCGGTTGAACCAACCATTTTAACTTATTTTAGATCTTCAGCTTACATGTCTTAAAATAAATTAAACATGCAAATCACACACAATAAAGCATTTCACTTTATTATTTATTTTTTACCCAAAACTTTTAAATTGCATCCTAAAATATATTAAAATAGAAAATAGTTGTTAAAATAATAATAATAATAGTCACAATATTACAGTTTTTTCTTGGATCAAAGAAATGAAGGCTTGGTGGGCAGAAGATATATAGGCCTATATAAGCTCAAATGCTCACCTTGCTCTGTTCTGTGATGCGCGTTCGTGACTCTCCTGTTCGAACTCGTTCATCAAAATGAACAAATCTTTTTTCGAGTCATGACCCGAAGGGTCCTAGATAAGACCTTTATTCATCGTCTGGTGTCGTTTAAAGCCTTTTGAAGCTGCACTGAAACTCTCATTTGGACCTTGAACCGTTTGGTTCCCAATGAAGTCCATTATATGGAGAAAAATCCTGGAATGTTTTCATCAAAAACCTTAATTTCGTTTCGACTGAGGAAAGAAAGACATCTTGGATGACATGGGGGTGAGTAAATTATCAAAGTTTTTTTTAAAGTGAAACACTATTTTAATTAACCCTGCAAAGCCAGAATTAGTGGAACAGTTTCTTGAAATTTTAGACTAAATATTTTTAAGCTTTAATGGGTCATATAGTGTGAAATTGTGAAAATTTTAGAATATTTATATCAAATTCTGATGCTTGGAATGTAAATAAACAAGATCTTTATAACAGCACAGCAGATACTTATACATAAAATGCATATCAATATCTGCTTGTAAGATGATATTTAAATGCTTACTTTTATGTTCAAAGCTGTAAAGCCTTTGTTGAGGCTTATTTGTTGTTGAGTATCATATTTATATTTGTATCAGGCTTTTATGGTGCAAAAATGGAATGCAAAACATACTGCAAAAATTAGCATTTTCAAGAAGATGCTCATATATGAATATAAATATATAAATATAAATGAAATTCTGATGCTTGTAATGTAAAGCAATGAGATCTTTATAACATTATCGCAGAAACTTAAAATGCATATACATGTCAATATCTGTAAATAATATTAATAGTTCTTAGCAATATGATATTTAGTGATGAAAATATAATGCAATGCAATACAATGATTATTGAGATAATAAACCTTCCTCAAAAGCCTGATGATCATACTAATATTGCATGATCATAATCATGTAAATCTCAGTCGTTCAGTCAAGTTGAAATATATCTAACAATATCAAAGTTATTCTTGCGTTTTCTTGATAAATCAGAGCAGATTTGCCACAGAAAAGGAGAGCGATTGTGCAATTACACCGACAGATAAAAGAGTCTAAACTCTCCATCAGAGAGTGTGTTCGACGGGTTTGTCAGATCATTTTTATCTTTAAAAAGTCTTAAAAATTCATGTATAAATATAGAGTTACTGTAAAATACATATTCGGCACATAAATGTGTGTCTGTGTCTTTAAGAATCTGCTGGTCATCAGGATCTTCTGCGAGTAAATGCAGCAGAAACGATGAACATCTGGTTTTGAACTCCTCATACGGCGAGATGACCAGGTCTGAGAACTGCACGTGTGTGTGTGTGTGTTCACGGCGTCCGGCACGCGTGTGTATCAAGAGGGGTGTCCAGAAGTGCTGGAGCTTCATAAATCAGACTGTGGTGGTCAGCAGATGCACATGCAACTCAGCAAGATCTGTGCTGATATATACATATCGCATACGGATAAACCTGTCGACTCAAGACTTCGGGGTCAGGGGTCAGGGGAAGACCGGATGTGTGGAACTGCCTCGTTTTCCAGGATGAATGTGTTGAAACTGATCCGTGTTATACGAGGACACTTTGGGGAATACTTGCCTCTTTAATTGTTATTGATTCACACACAACAAACATGTCAGCCGTGACTACAAACAAGAGAGCGGGGCAAGTCGTCCCACGGGGCGTATGAGGTTTCGGGTCAAACGTCCAGTCGCATAAACTACAGTTCAATAGGAAAACCTGCGGGGAATTCTGTCTTCCAGACAAACATATCAATGAAGAGTGAAGACAGTGAAAGCATACATTCAGAGTCGAAAATACGAAGATAAATTGATGATAAACTTTCCTTCCAAGACAATGTGGATTTTATACATGAGAAAACTAGACGGCGTTTAAGTCTACTTAGGAAGTTAAGAAATTTTGACATTGAAAGGAGGATCTTAACCCTTATGCTGCATTAGGGACATTTTTGGTCTTTTGCAGTTTAATTTCTTTGACCATTTTGGCTGTTTTAATGCAAATGGTATGAAATTTGGCAAAATTGTGACTTTTTGGATACATGTAAAAAATGTGATCCCATTTTGCAAAATATGTATAACACACACTGTGTAGATCAAATAGTAACACTCAGCACCATAAAGACCAAAAATGGCCCATTGAAACCCATTAAAACGTTGTTTAAATCTGAGGCTGTCAGTAATACATGAAATATGATTTTTGCACAAACATCCTTTCATTTTGAAGCAAAAGCATTATATTTGCATTATATAGTGTATTCCACCAGATGACGTCACTACATATTTATTCCCTATGGGTGGAAATGCACCTTATTTTAGGCAATAGGCAATGTTTAATAGGTGGCCATTTTTGGTCTCTAACGCGCTAAGTGGGATTTTTTGCAAAGTGGGACTGTGATAATCCAAATCTAAAGTTTTCTCTTTGCATTTAGTTTATTGAAAATAATTGAATTTTTGTGTTTTTTCCTCTTATACAAATCGATGGTTTCGCAAACAAAACTGGTAATTAAAGGGTTAAAATCCTGAAATTGAATACATTTTTGGTAGTTATGATGAGGACTGATGCTGGTTAAAAGATTTAACTTGGTAAAAGTGGAAAATAATAATAATATATAATATTTTAGGCAATGTTTAATATGTGGCCATTTTTGGTCCTTAATGCACTCAACGGTGTTAAAAATCTAATGCAGCACAAGGGTTAACCATTGTTTATAGATCAATGATTAAAAGTGTTTTAACTTATAATATTGTTTCATGGTATGGTAATCTTACAGTGAAACAAGAATAAACTAACACGAGTAATCAACGAAGCAAATAAGATCATCGGCCAAAAAGAGAGCACATTACAAGAGCTATTCACAATTTTTTTTTTGGAGAAAGGGGCATTATCAATATATTCAGACCAGACTCATCCCCTTCCTGCTTCGAGATCCTTCCTTCGGGACGCCGCTTGCCAAGAGGAATATTTATAAGAGATCATTTGTTCCACTGGCGGTGACTGTTTTAAACTCAATTCTCAATTGAGGTGATTTTTATAGGTGTGTGAATTTGCACATACTGTATTAATTTAACTTATGTAGGCCTATGTATTAATTATTTATTTCTTATGTGTTTGTTTGTAAAGTGGTTGTTGTGCCAGTGTCAAAGATGAATCTGTCCAGTATCTGAACAGACAATAAAGTTAATCAAATCAAATTAAATTCACATTAATGTTGTTATTATATGCCTATATATAGGCCTAGATGTCAGGCGGATATGATGGATTTTTGATTTATGGTAATTGAGAATGAACGTGCACGCGCATCCCATATCTGCCCGCCCCGTGAGTTCGGACAAATAACAGTGATTTTATGTACCTGCATGGGCCAAATTTTGCATTTGCAGCCGAGGGCATTGCTGCCATACAACATGGCACTACGTAACTCATCAGATGGTCCTGTGTTTCTTTTGGGGGACTTTAACAAATGTGAACTATCTGTGTTTTTGGTGAATTTGGAACAGTAGGCTAGGCCTACATAACTTGTCCGACGAGAAGGAGCAAAACCCTGGACAAATGTTTCGGTAATGTGGCTGGTGATGCTTTGCACCCACCATTAGGTCGTTCAGATCACAATGTCATCCACCTCCTTCCTAAATACAGACAGATGCTAAAAAGGACTGATCCTCTCATTGGACTAAAGATTCATTTGAAAAACTCAGAGACTATTCTCTAAAAAAAAACTCTGGATCTATTTTTTATTGATTGAAATGATTGCAATGATGTCCACGAGTCCCTGAATGATACTTTTAGCCTACTTTTGTCAGTTGTGGTGTGTGTGGTAGACAAAATTAGTCATTATTTAAATAATCTAAACTTACAGAAGATCACTGGCTGTTCATTTACACGAAAACTTTGAAAAACTTTCATTTGCACAAAAACTTTTTTTTTTATTGAATAGGCCTATGCATCAAATAACAAGCACGTACAAAGCACAAAACACATAGAACTCTGACATCAAGTATATATAAAGTTTCACATATATAAAGAAAAAAAGAAGAAAATAAATAAATAAAATAAAAGACATACATAGAGGAAACCTTATGCATCCGTGGTATTGAAAATATCATCATAATATTTCAAGAATCTGTCACTTTTCTTGTTTTTATTTCAATCTTAGAGACTTCAGAAATGTATCGATTTCGATTAAGAAATGTGGAAGGTTGCGATGTAGAGAATTTTTACTTGTGAATAAAATTTTTCCCAAACAAAATAAAAAAATTAACAATGTAACTAATTGAAGTACTTGAAAGCGATACCGCTCTCGTGTAAACAATAAAAACAGTGACGTCACGCGTGTCACGTGTTCAGTCGAATAGCGGTGAAGAGTGTGCCATCGTGAATGATAGGCTATTCACACACTTTTTGTGTTTACTTTAAACAGTATTTCATTCTTTAAAAACATTCAGTGTCCGAAAGCAGCAGTTTCATGGTGTGACAACATGCCCCCTCTGTTAAATGAATATTAAAATAGATTTAAATAAACCATGAGAAATCCGCAGCCTAATCGAACCAAAATGTGATGCTTTAATGCAGATGTTCATTATTATCATAATGATTTAAAAACCATAAACAATACAGAAAGGAATTATTTTTCCCAGAGCAGTGGACCTATTTCAAGGAATAAATAAAGAATAGGCTATATAATAAATACATTTTAAAAGTCATCTATATGTTTTCCTGTATAAAGACCAAATGATAAATTGTATATTTATATATCTAAAATAGCATTTTGGAAAATATTACTGTTTTTTTTTTTTTTTACTACATATTTAAAATATTAAATTTACATGTTACATTTTAAATATTGCAGACTATTACGACTTAAATGAATGTGTTATTCCAGCAAAATATTTATTTTAATCTACATAGTTTATTTATACCAATCAAATTTAGTTGTTTATTTTTTATTTTATTTTTTTATATAGGCTTTTCTCTTTATTCGTGTATACCGGGCCCTCTATAGCACTCCCTTGCGGACCCCAACTGAAAACCCCTGCTTTAAAGTTTCCTTACACACACACACACACACACACACACACACACACACTGACTCCTCACTCTCTCCCCCTCTCTCTCTCACTCACACACACACAGAGGCAGCATTTCCGTGTGTGACTTTTGGGAATAGGTCATCCTATTATCCAGCTCTGATGATGATGTGCACGCGCATCTCTCATTGAAACTACGCAACTGGATTTAGGAAAAAATAGAGACACTGTTAGGCTATAAATAGTAGAATATTCGAAAATGTTATATTTCATGTACAAATTGTACTATTCATTTTTATTATTTTATTATAATGAATTAATTTGTATTGTAGGCTATGCTATAGTGTAATGCTTTAGCAATGCGAAGAAAGATTTATTTCACGATGTCAACAAAGCCATTTGAATCTAGAGAGAGAGAGAGAGAGAGAGAGAGAGAGAGAGAGAGAGAGAGAGAGAGAGAGAGGAGAGAGAGAGAGAGAGAGAGAGAGAGAGAGAGAGAGAGGGCGCGCGCGTCCGTGCGTGCGTTGCTGTGACGTCACGCTCCTCCGGCGGCGCTCCTAAACTCAGTAACGGCGAACGGACTCGGTTAAACTAGTGCAAACACGCGGACGGGGGTGTAACGGCTCAGACGAACGGGAATACTCTCGGTGTGTCGCGGAGGAGCACGAGAGGAGCGCGCGGAGGCGTTTGCGAGGCTCGCGCGATGGACCGGAGACTTTTAACGGGGTTTCTCTTTTTCGCCGCTATTCTTTTGATCTCCTCCGGAACAGTTCCAGAATCCCAAGGTAAGACCATCGGTATATATTTCCAGAGAGATTCAGAAAGTTCGTCATCCGTGAATTATCGGCGGAAGTTTGCCTGAGATTCTCCTCGCGCGCTCAATCTAGCGGATCGAGTCAAGTTTATAAAGTTACCGGAGTGACTCCGCGAACGCGCCTCTGCTGTGCGATGTCGGACTGAGACCAAACTTTCCAAACGCACGAATGTCTGTTAATATAAATGAGCTCGTTTCCTCTCGAGACTCTCTCTGATGAACACCCGATGATGAAGATTGGGAAAATCCGTCTTTGTGTTGCGCTTTGGTGTTCCGCACAAACTGACGCAAAGTACCGTGTGTGAGTCGATGACATGGATATGATTATGTGTTCGTGGTGCGGATAAACACGAATGGTGATTCTTTAGTCCCGTATATTCATCGCATAAAGCTCTCTAAAATATGTTCTGTTCTCAGAAGTGAGCCGTTAGATTCCGAGTGTGTGTGTGTGTGTGTGCCAGCGGTGTTTAACCAGATAACACACACACACAGACAGAGACGTGCCTTTCAGCTTTTTAATCTTAATGCAAAACAGTCAAATATTTGATGCCGAACAGTAGCTCGTTCCTTCTCGGCTGTTACATTGTTTCAGTGTGTGTGTGTGTGT
Source organism: Pimephales promelas (assembly GCF_988280905.1). Lineage (NCBI taxonomy): Eukaryota > Metazoa > Chordata > Actinopteri > Cypriniformes > Leuciscidae > Pimephales > Pimephales promelas. Next base: position 29,614,224 of record NC_142790.1, on the reverse strand, counting down.
GTGTGTGTTGGACTCTAATGTTGGTCTTCATGTGTGTTTCTGAACACACATCTGTGTGTTTAATAAACAGCGAAATGTTTTCAATGCACACTTTTACACACCTCACTTGTGCATTTTATTAAGGCACTTTAATTAGTTTTCATGCACGACTTTAGTGTCGCTTTAGGAGGATTGGCCGAAACTCGGTGCAGTGTGTGTGTGTGTGTGTGTGTGTGATGAGGCAGCGGGTAATAAATCTGACTGAATTAAACTTTATGTTTATGGATATTGAAGTAATGTCGATGTTTAACCTGAAGTGGCTTTGATCTCAGTCAGATGAATGATTTCTGCAGATGTTCCTGTGTGTGTGTGTGTGTGTGTGTGTGTGTGTGTGTGTGTCCTGAAGGGGGCAGCAGTGATCACACATGATGACAGATTAACTCCAGATTCCCACTATCACACAAATCCCACAAAAATCCGATAAACGAGACGCTCAGATGTTTGTTTGACACACAATAATTAGTCCTGCTGGGAATTTTATTTATGAAAAGTCAGAGATATTATAAATCATTTAATTAGCCGTGACGAAACTGTTTTCATAAAGGTATCGGATCCCCAAATCCAGTAAGTGAACGGGGCCTTTCCGTCGTGGATGGAGAGAGAAGGTGTCGGTGTTTATTAATTTAAGATGTTTTGATGATTATGTTTTGATTATTGTGACTGACGCAGAGGATATCCTGAGCCTCTTCCGTGGATTCAGACTCGCAGTGTGTGTGTGTGTGTGTGTGTGTGTGTTTGATTCTCATTGTTCTGTTTAACAAGCCCACATTCACCCCGTCGGGATCTCCTGCACCGGCGAGAGACGACATCTATATTAACGGCTCTAACATGTTATTTTTAGCAAATGCTTTCATAAATGTCTACTAAAATAATTTGAAAATAAAAACAGATATTTAAAGTAGGCTAAGACTTGATGGTTATTAGTTTTTTATTGCTTCCTTTAGTTGTTTTAATTAGTCTAAATCATATTCATTGGTTTTTTAAGACTCGTGGGGTTTGAAAGTAGATTTACGTTTTAATTGAACGAGGCCAGAATGAACACGAAACAGACATGCATGTTTGAGAAGTCACGTGGGATCGTTGCCAAGTGGTTCACTGCTGATTGTGTGTGTGTGTGTGTGTGTGTGTGGGTGTGTGTGTGTGTGTGTGTGTGTGTGAGAGAGAGAGAGAGAGAGAGAGACAAACACTTCATCTCCAGGAATTCTCCATAGTTTACCAGCGTCTGCCAAATGTGTGCTGTTCTGCTGAATTCCAGTGCGGCCTCTCTCTCTCTGTGTGTGTGTGTGTGTGTGTGTGTGTTTCTGAGTTCTGCAACCATTCTGATGAACAATTCACACACTCACTCACTCACTCACTCACTCACTCACTGAACACACACACACACACACACACACACACACACACATACACTCTCAGTCACTGAACACACACACACACACACACACACACACACACACACACACACACACACACACACAAACACACACTGACTCATTCACTCACTGAACACACACACACATACACTCTCACTCACTGAACACACACATACACACTCACTCATTCTCTCACTCACTGAACAGAACACACACACACACACACACACACACATACTCACTCATTCACTCACTGAACACACACATATACTCTCAGTCACTGAACACACACACATACACACTCATTCACTCACTGAACACACACACACATACACTCTCAGTCACTGAACACACACACATACACACTCACTCATTCTCTCACTCACTGAACTGAACACACACACACACACACACACACACTCACTCACTCACTCACTGAACACACACACACACACACATACACACACACACACTCACTGAACACACACACACACACACACACACACACACACTCCCTTACTCTCTCTCTCTCTCTCTCTCTCTCTCTCTCTCTCTCTCTCTCTCTCTCTCTGTGTGTGTGTGTGTGTGTGTAGGGCTGTTGGTTAGCGGTGTGTAAGTTGCTGAGTAAACAGCGCTGTGTAATGAAAGCTCGTTCTCAGATGGGCAACAAACGAGCATAAAAGCAAATGAATCAGCCGCTTCCTCCAACAGGGACGCACGAGGTGGACAGGTGTGTGTGTGTGTGTGTGTGTGTGTGGACAGGTGTTCTGCCAGCGGCTCGAACCTCATGCTTGGGTTCGCTGGCTGATGATCATGCCCTGATAATGTGTTCAGTTCAGCGAAGCCTCGTTATAAGCGACTGAAACTCGTTAATTAATCCACGGCGGGACGAAGCTGCCGATTTCAAAGCCTTGTTTGATCCTCTCGGGTGCGGACTTCAGCGAGTGTGTGTGACCACAGGCGAATGTCTCCAACACTGCGAGTGTGTGTGTGTGTGTTTGACCACAGGCGAATGTCTCCATTACTGTCCACCTGCGTGTGCTGAGTTTTAATGGCCCTCGTTAGACTCATTAACACGGCAGGCCTGATGTTCCTCTTCATGTTCCTGACCTGATTATGATCGCGCAGTGTGTGTGTGTGTGTGTGTTCAGGAGTGGAGGCGGCCACAGGAATCCCCCTCTCCACATTTACACTGATGATGTGAACACGAGTTGAGGGAAGCGGCCGCCGTGTGTTCGTCTCGCGCGTTCACTGACGCGCTAATTGCTGCCAAGCATCGATGCCCGGCGCCAATCCCACAGATTTATTTACGCCGACGCTAAATAGAGGAGGCGTAAATATTTGAGCTGCACGCGAGAACCGTGTCGGGCCAAATTGTTTTTTTAATGACACTCTAATTATTTCTCACACGTCGTTTCTGGTGTTTATTGCATGTGTGTATCTTTCTCATCGAGCGGGTCATGTTTACTCTTCTGATGAGTGAGTGAGAGAGTGAGGGAGTGTGCGAGAGAGTGAGTGTGCGAAAGAGTGAGTGTGAGAGAGTGTGTGTGAGAGAGTGAGTGTGAGAGAGTGTGTGTGAGAGAGTGAGTGTGAGAGAGTGTGTGTGAGAGAGTGAGTGTGAGTGACAGTGTGTCAGAGAAAGTGAGTGTGCAAGCGAGTGAGTGTGTGAGAGAGTGCGAGAGAGTGAGTGTGTGAGAGAGTGAGTGAGTGAGAGAGTGAGTGAGTGTGCGAGAGAGTAAGTGTGTGAGAGAGTGAGTGTGCAAGCGAGTGAGAGAGTGCGAGAGAGTGAGTGTGCGAGTGAGTGTGTGAGAGTGCGAGAGAGTGAGTGAGTGTGCGAGAGAGTGAGTGTGTGTGAGAGAGTGAGTGTGTGAGAGTGCGAGAGAGTGAGTGTGCGAGAGAGTGAGTGTGTGAGAGAGTGCGAGAGAGTGAGTGTGCGAGTGAGTGTGTGAGAGTGCGAGAGAGTGAGTGAGTGTGCGAGAGAGTGAGTGTGTGTGAGAGAGTGAGTGTGCGAGAGAGTGAGTGTGCGAGAGAGTGAGTGAGTGAGTGTGCGAGAGAGTGAGTGTGTGTGAGAGAGTGAGTGTGTGAGAGTGCGAGAGAGTGAGTGTGCGAGAGTGTGAGTGTGTGAGAGAGTGAGTGTGCGAGAGAGTGAGTGTGCAAGCCAGTGAGTGTGTGAGAGTGCGAGAGAGTGAGTGAGAGAGTGAGTGAGAGAGTGAGTGTGCGAGAGAGTGAGTGAGAGAGTGAGTGAGTGAGTGAGTGTGCGAGAGAGTGAGTGTGTGTGAGAGAGTGCGAGAGAGTGAGTGTGTGAGAGAGTGAGTGAGTGTGTGAGTGAGTGAGTGAGTGAGTGACAGTGTGCGAGAGAGTGAGTGTGTGAGTGTGTGAGTGAGTGTGTGAGTGAGTGAGTGAGTGAGTGACAGTGTGCGAGAGAGTGAGTGTGTGTGTGTGAGTGTGTGAGAGAGTGCGAGAGAGTGAGTGTGTGAGTGAGTGAGTGTTTGTTTAAGAGAGTGAGTGTGTGAGAATGAGAGTGAGTGTGTGAGTGAGTGAGTGAGTGAGTGAGTGTGTGAGTGTGTGAGTGAGTGAGTGTGTGAGTGTGTGAGTGAGTGAGTGAGTGAGTGAGTGTGTGAGTGAGTGAGTGAGTGAGTGACAGTGTGCGAGAGAGTGAGTGTGTGAGTGTGTGAGTGAGTGTGTGAGTGAGTGAGTGAGTGAGTGACAGTGTGCGAGAGAGTGAGTGTGTGAGTGTGTGAGTGAGTGTGTGAGTGAGTGTGTGTGTGAGTGTGTGAGAGAGTGCGAGAGAGTGAGTGTGTGAGTGAGTGAGTGTTTGTTTAAGAGAGTGAGTGTGTGAGAATGAGAGTGAGTGTGTGAGAGAGTGTGTGAGAGTGAGTGAGTGTGTGTTGTATAGTGCTTTTCACAATATATATTGTTTCAAGAATCCATTTGAACGTTTAACGTTAACGAGTGACGAGTGACGAGCGAGGGCAGATCCTGTTAGCATCGCTCCGTCACGAGCTCAAGGTAAACCCAGCCGGCTGTGTGATTCTGCTCTTATTTTGACACGAACAACAACAGGCGTTTCACACTGAGTCCTGTGTGTGTGTGTGTGTGTGTGTGCGAGTGCAGATTTAATTGCATTAATAATCCAATCAGTGAGTGTTGACATTGAAGCGGGAGCGCAGGAAATGCCAGAGCCGTTTTGAGCCGAAATGGAGGCCTTTTCCATGTAATAATGGCACATCTTGTTTCGACTCCCGTGCCGCTGCATGAATGCCGTCTCAGTGAAACACGAGGAAACCGGTGTGTGTATTCAGCTCACAGCCTTACCATTGTGCATCAGTAATTAGTTTCCACTACAACTTTAGATGAACACAGGAACCAAACGGCTATTTTTAAACCGTAACCAGTGCTTTTGTGCATGTTGTCTTAAATATGCATTGCGAAGTAAAAATGCTATCAGTCTGTGTCTGTTTAAATCCAGACCAATGCGATGATTTTATTGTTGTGATTGAGTAATTAATGCATTAGAGGAATGTGCTGTACTGCTCATAATGCTCGTTAGTCTTCATCAGTTTGCTTTGTGGATATCAGCAGATCAGATCTAAGGTTCAGATTATTTCCAACTTTAAATATATACAGTCCATCCTCACTGAGCAATATGTGCATTCAAAACAATATTGTTCTGAAACCGGTCTCGAAGTCAAGCTATCAGGATCGGTATTGATATAGAATTTGTTTTTAACCATAACCAGCCCATTTGCATAAATGCATACTTAATCTGTAGACAATAATTTTATTTCTTAACACTCATCTTTGAGCAGAATTACATATTTAAATGTTTTCTCCTTGGGAAAAAAAAATGTTAATGTAACTCGACACCCTTGCCTCATTTAGTATGCGCGGTTCTATGAATATGTAAATGAGCCCCGCCTCCACTCACTCAACTCAGAGATCCACTGGTTGGTTGGCGATCACACCTTGATCTGATTGGTTACATTGTTTATGCATATTAAAAACACCACATAGACATAAAAACAACATTAAAATCTAAACTTTAAGTTGCTTTGATTAATAGAGTCTGCCTAATGTTTAAATGTAAATTAAAGTTGTGTGAAATGGAAACACCGACATGACTTTCATCAAAACAGATTATCGGAAAAAGAAAAACGGAGGGCGGGACTTGGTTCTGTGCGTCGTTGTTGAGATGTGGGCGGAGCTGAGCTTGCAGGGGCGGGGTTTAAGCGGAATAAATGATTGGATAGTCCACTTGTGACATCACAAGGTTTTTTTTTATTTTTTTTTTTTAATGGAAAAATCTATTAATGCAAAGGCTTTTTTTAGAAAATAGATCATGTGAATGGTCATTTCATGCTCGATGTTAATAAGCCAGTGTAGCGGGTGCTGAGTAAACCAGTGTGTTGTGTTGAAGATTAAACAGAAGCGTGGTTTTAATTGTGCGTCTGCAGGATTGGTGTGTGTTGAGGAACACTGGAGCACAGATGCTGCTGATGCAAGCATTCGCTGCGGAAACACACACCAAAGGGAGCCAGGCCATTAATAAACATTATGCAAAATATCTATGTAATTTGTAAAATTAATATTGAACCGAAATAAAACTGCAGCATTAGTATTTCTCATTGAAGTAATGCTCCCCTAACCTCGCGTCGGTGCTTTCAGCGGATCCGGCGGCGTGTGCCGAGACGGCAAAGGGAATATGAGATCACAATCAGCACAATCATCTTCAGCCGAAGGCAAATGCCTGTAAATATTTCATTGGCCATTATTCAGTTTTTCAGAGTAAGAATGAGATACAAATAAAAGATGCTTTACTTCTATATCACTGCCTTTAATGTTAAACATATATATATATATAGCGTTCTCAAAGTTATAAACATCTGTTCTTCAACAATAACAGAATATCCTTCAAAGTTATCAGGTCTGACACATGAGAGATAGAATACACCAATTCCTTTTATATCTGTTTTAGTGTTACCATAGTGAATGAAATAAAGAAACTGGCCTCGCCTTGTCTTTAAAGGAGTAGTTCACTTTTGAAAAAACTTTTGCTGATAATTTACTCACCCCCATGTCATCCAAGATGTCCACGTCTTTCTTTCCTCAGTCGAAAAGAAATTAAGGTTTTTGATGAAAACATTCCAGGATTTTCTCCATATAATGGACTTCAATGGGGACCAAACGGTTCAAGGTCCAAAAGACAGTTAATAACAGTTTCAGATGCAGCTTCAAATGTCTTTAAACGACACCAGACGATGAATAAGGGTCTTATCATGCGAAACGATCGCTTACGAACGATCGTTTGTAACGTCACGTAATATGTAATTACGTTCAAAAGGTCACGGGCGACGTAGCCGGAAGTACAGAGTCAGTGTTTACAAGTTGAACGCATAGGTTGAACGTGCAAACTAACTCAAACGCTGTTTACAAAAAAATGAATTAAAAGGTAAAACAACGATGTCGGACGATTTTGACTCTGTACTTCCGGCTACGTCGCCCGTGACCTTTTGAACGTAATTACGTATTACGTGACGTTACAAACGATCGTTCGTAAGCGATCGTTTCGCATGATAAGACCCTTATTCATCGTCTGGTGTCGTTTAAAGACATTTGAAGCTGCATCTGAAACTGTTATTAACTGTCTTTTGGACCTTGAACCGTTTGGTCCCCATTGAAGTCCATTATATGGAGAAAATCCTGGAATGTTTTCATCAAAAACCTTCATTTCTTTTCGACTGAGGAAAGAAAGACATGGACATCTTGGATGACATGGGGGCGAGTAAATTATCAGCAAAAGTTTTTTCAAAAGTGAACTACTCCTTAAATACTACTTTAGCACAAGAACATTATTAATAGATTTTCCTTTGCGTTTTTTAAATGTTGCAACTTGTTTCGGAATGTTCAAAAGTAGCAATCCTATAATGTTTCACACACACACTGAACAACATTCGCATTGCTTGGTCACTGGTTGAGCTAAACTGGTATTCTCTAATTGTGTAGTTCAATTTAACAGCTGATGTGTCGTGTGAGAGTCCAACAGAAGGACGAACCAAACCAGTCAAATATCATATTTCCTGTCAAACCATTTTAAACTGAGAAATGTTGTCGTGTGTGAATAAACGTTGGTTTGTTGACTGCATGGATGTGTGTGTGAGCTGTGGTCTGGTTTGACGGCTGTATCAGTTGTCCTGAATGCTTTTCTTCTGAGCCTGTTTTTGGGTCATTGTCACCGTTCTCGAGCGGGAAGGATATATGGATTTATGAAGCGCCCCAGGACATGGTCCGCTCCTCAACACCTCATATTTCATCTGCTCTTGATGGATGAAACCCTGTATGTATGTCATCCTTTTTCAAGGAACTGAAGGGGGAATCTCTTGTGGCGTGGGTAAAGTTAAGTGAGGTTAAGAACGCTCTTCAAAATTAGAGCAGCTGAGCTTTTTAGGGTCTGAACTCGTGCTAGCGGGAGAGAGAGATCTTCATAAGAGCTAGCCAGGCGTCAGGGCTTCAGGTTTGAGATGGTTCGTTAAGTCAACATGAAACCCGTTCTGCTTTTCATGTGAAACACAAGATTTGACTTAAACAATGCTGGGCGGGAACTGGTTTATCCTTCGGGAATTGATTGGATGAAAGTCTTAAACCCCTCGGGTGCTCTTCGCCCGCCGCTCAAAAATGATTTTTTTTCTTGTCAATGAAATGAATGCACTATATTTTATTGGAGGATTACTAAATTATAATCGTGCTGTATTTATATTCACTTTTTGAGCATAGACCTGAAAATGTGATTTCCAACTTAGGTGCTTTTAAAACATTCAAGATTTACGACAGTTTAAGTTTGATATCTTTTTAAAGACGACACTTGGCAGATTATTGCTGAAGTGAAAAAAGGTTGAAAACTTGAAAAATGCACAAAAATACGAATTAAAATTTTAAATGAAATGTGTGTGTATATATATATATATACATACGCATATTCAAAATCAAAATCGTTTTAAAACTGAGCCTGATCTCTCAGTGAGATCTTGCAGTACCGAACGCTTCCACTAGAGGAAACTCGTTTTTTTGTACAGAAGTCACGGGGTTGAAAACCAGAGTGTTTCTGTGTTCGCGCAGTTTCTTTTCTTTACAGAGATTTTTTTTTAATTAAACCTTTATTTAACCAGGGAAATAATCACATTGAGATAAATATCTCATTTACAAGTGAGCCCTGGCCAAAATAGCAGCACACAATATACTAGAGCCAGACCGATATTATCGGACGATATTAGGCATTTTCCAAACTATCCGTATTGGCAGTTATAATGGCCGATAAATGAATATTTAAAAAATAAAATAAAAACGGACGAAACACGCTTGAACCATGTCACGAGTGTTGGAGTTGTATAGTGTGTCCACCAGAGGGCGCTCTACACCGTTCCTGTTGGCAACACTCGTTGAGTTGGGCACGAGACATACATCGCTTGAATAACAATTCCCCATCAGTTCTCTTAAGTCAAATAAGCATGACAACATTTGTGACTATCATGTCCAGTCTTAAAAAAATGAATAAAATATCGGCCGATATATCGGAATATCGGATTTTAAAACCCAAAAATATTTGTATCGGAATCGGCCTTCAAAATTCTTTATCGGTCGGGCTCTACAAAACAGATTACACAACACACACATATACAAATAAAACAAGATTAAACGTTAAGAGCAAGTGCAGACAGGTTTGAGTAATTTAAATATAAAGTTCCCATCTCGATATAAAGCCGAGGCGAGCGTCTGCCTCATTACACAACACTAAAACACTATCTTTCTGAATGAACGTGTCGTCCTCGACGTTATGCTGGTATATTAGTCCTGATATCGGACGTGTGTCTGATTTAAAATCACATTTGGAAGTGGCTCAGATCGGATGTGGGGAAATTGGATGGATTTGTGTGTTTACAACATTATGTGCAACAAAGTCCGATTGAGTAAAGGCCGTGATTTCTGTGCCAGTGTAAAGACTGATGAGGATTTGTTGGACGACGAGCACAGAATTAGTTTTGGTGGCCGGTAAGGCGTCAGGAGAGCCCGAGGCATGAAATGAGCCTCCGATGATGAACGAGGCGAGTCTCTGCTGGGGAAATCCTATAGATGCCAAATTAAGCAAATCCCTGTTTAGATCCCCGAAGAACAGAAACTCATCCGGAGCCGTGCTTCACCTTCCCAAACCACCGGATCTGTTTGCTGAAGTCGAAGACGAGCAGAAGTGACCCCCACAACCCCCACAGAAAAGGCTGCATTCATCTGATCAGAAATACAGTGAAACAGTGTAATATTATTCCTCATTACTCGAGAATGATCCTTCAGAAATCACTCTGATATTCTGGCGTCTGCTCGTTCTTCTTAATCTACAGTCGAGAGTAGTCTCTATTCTGTTGTTCAGCTCAATCAGTCAGGTCAGTCCTGTTGTGCTTTTATAATTCGGTTGGAGCAGATTCTGTGGATGAATGATGATTCTCTCTCTCGCTTTCCATTATTAAACCGGGGCGGTCGAGTTGTGTTCGTGGAAGGAGACGCCCTTCTCTCGGGTTCAGCCCTAATGTTTCCCAGCATGCACCAGTACAGAGTGGTTTCGTCCCATCATGGCTAATTTGCTCGACTCTCTCTCGGGTGGGTGTTTTGTAAGGCTCGCCTTAAAACGAATGAATAAGTGGGTCATTGGCGTCTGCCCAATCCTGACGGCCTCGTCCAAATATTCCAGCTCCCCAACTCCCTTTATTTCTGTCTTTGGCAAACTTCATGATCTAGCCAACATTAAGTTGACAAGAAACAGAACATGTACTGCCGTAATGTGACTGTGAATCAGTGTAGTCGATGTCAGGCACCTTTTCCTACTGAAGACCTGAAGAGACACTGCAAAAAATGCTTTTCTGTCTTGTTTCCAATCCAAATATCTACAAATGATTAAATCAAGATGCATTTACTAGACCTAGATTAGATTAGAATAGAAAAAGTCCATCAGATATCATGTCTTGTTTTCTGGAGAGATAAATCAAAAAGCAGAATAATCTTAACCCTTACGAAAAAGAAGTATATTTCAAGTTCATTTTACTTAAGTAATGTTCAAGTGTATACATTATGTAGTAAGTATACTAATGTCACTATGTACTAGTAGTAAACTTGTAAGTGTACTATTTTAATACCGCTTGGGACTAAATTGGCCCACTTTTAGTAGATAAAAGTATATGTTTAAGTGTACTATAAGTGTAACGGTAAGTGCACAACTAGTTCATAATTATGTATCTCATGTGTACTGCAAGTGAATTTCTAGTAGTTTTCTTTTTTACTGTAATACTTATACAAGTATACTTTGAATACTTAATTATACTTTTAAGTATTTCTGGATCAAAAGATTGAGTACAAGAACAGGACAAATATACTTGCTTTTCTCTCAGTATAAGTCAAGTGTAATTTGAAGTATATTTCTGAGAAGTACAGGAAAAATAAACTGAAAGTATACTTTCTTATTTTTAGTTTAAAAGAAGTATACTAATGGCACACTTGAATAAACTTCTTTTTCGTAAGGGAATTCAAACAAGATTATTTTTCTGACCCCATTGTTAGAACATTTCGGTTTTTTTTCCCTAGAAAACAAGACATGATATCTTTTCCTACTGTAGTAAATGCATCTGGATGTAAGGATTTGTGGAGACGGAAAGACTGAGAGCATAGTTTGCGGTGTGAGGAGTGTGATCCACAGAGACGCCGCAGTCTCTCGACGCAGCCGTGCAAATAATGAGGGCATATGTTTACCTCTAACTCCGCTCACCGTGGGAGACGGATTAAATTGAAGCGGTTTGGTTTGTTGTCAGATTGTTAAGTGTTGCTTTCGAGCGTGAACCGGCCCCGGGCCCCCGCGGAGGCTTTAGTGAACGGGGAGGTTTAATCGAGTCCAGCCACGGGTCTCTCTCAGTCTGGCTTCAGTAATCGCGAACAGCAGGACGCAACATCAACGTCTGCAAGCAGAGCTGATTGCATACACACCCGCAGACTCACACGACACACGGGCGATAAGAGGACACTCAGGAACCATTGTCCTAAACGAACCGCTGACCCCTGAGGCAGAGAACACATGAGGGTTTAAGAAGATGGGCATGAATCTGTCTATACTAGGAGTGTAGCGATCCCCTCATGTCACGGTACGATAACGCAATATTGTAATGCATACTGTTCTTTAAAAGTAACTAAGTAACGCAATTAGTCACTTTTTAAGCTAGTAAGGCAATATTGTAACGCATTACTTTTTAAAGTATCTTTTAGGGAGTAACAAAGTATCTAAGGAAGTAATATTGCATTTCTTTTCTTTAAAAGTAACGAAGTAATGACATTAGTCACTTTTTAAGCGATTAACGCAACATTGTAACGCATTTATTTTCTTTAAAAGTAACAAAGTATCGCAATTGGTCACTTTTTAAGCGATTAACGCAACATTGTAACGCATTTCTTTTCTTTAAAAGTAACAAAGTATCGCAATTAGTCACTTTTTAAGCGATTAACGCAACACTGTAATGCATTTCTTTTCTTTAAAAGTAACGAAGTAATGACATAGTCACTTTTTAAGCGATTAAAGCAACATTGTAACGCATTTATTTTCTTTAAAAGTAACTATGCAATTAGTCACTTTTTAAGCGATTAACGCAACATTGTAATGCATTTCTTTTCTTTAAAAGTAACAAAGTATCGCAATTGGTCACTTTTTAAGCGATTAACGCAACATTGTAATGCATTTCTTTTCTTTAAAAGTAACAAAGTAATGCAATTAGTCACTTTTTAAGCGATTAACGCAACACTGTAATGCATTTCTTTTCTTTAAAAGTAACGAAGTAATGACATTAGTCACTTTTTAAGCGATTAAAGCAACATTGTAACGCATTTATTTTCTTTAAAAGTAACTATGCAATTAGTCACTTTTTAAGCGATTAACGCAACATTGCAACGCATTTCTTTTCTTTAAAAGTAACAAAGTATCGCAATTAGTCACTTTTAAGCGATTAACGCAACATTGTAATGCATTTCTTTTCTTTAAAAGTAACGAAGTAATGACATTAGTCACTTTTTAAGCGATTAACGCAACATTGTAACGCATTTCTTTTCTTTAAAAGTAACTACGCAATTAGTCACTTTTTAAGCGATTAACGCAACACTGTAATGCATTTCTTTTCTTTAAAAGTAACAAAGTAATGCAATTAGTCACTTTTTAAGCGATTAACGCAACACTGTAATGCATTTCTTTTCTTTAAAAGTAACGAAGTAATGACATTAGTCACTTTTTAAGCGATTAACGCAACATTGTAACGCATTTCTTTTCTTTAAAAGTAACGAAGTAATGCAATTAGTCACTTTTTAAGCGATTAACGCAACATTGTAACGCATTTCTTTTCTTTAAAAGTAACAAAGTAATGCAATTAGTCACTTTTTAAGCGATTAACGCAACATTGTAATGCATTTCTTTTCTTTAAAAGTAACAAAGTAATGCAATTAGTCACTTTTTAAGCGATTAACGCAACACTGTAATGCATTTCTTTTCTTTAAAAGTAACGAAGTAATGACATTAGTCACTTTTTAAGCGATTAAAGCAACATTGTAACGCATTTATTTTCTTTAAAAGTAACTATGCAATTAGTCACTTTTTAAGCGATTAACGCAACATTGCAACGCATTTCTTTTCTTTAAAAGTAACGAAGTAATGACATTAGTCACTTTTTAAGCGATTAACGCAACATTGTAACGCATTTCTTTTCTTTAAAAGTAACGAAGTAATGCAATTAGTCACTTTTTAAGCGAGTAACGCAACATTGTAATGCATTTATTTTCTTTAAAAATAACAAAGTAACGCAATTGGTCACTTTTTAATCGATTAACGCATCTTCGTAATGCATTTCTTTTCTTTAAAAGTAACAAAGTAATGCAATTGGTCACTTTTTAAGCAATTAACGCAACATTGTAACACATTTATTTTCTTTAAAAGTAACAAAGTAACGCAATTAGTCACTTTTTAAGCGTGTAAAGCATTACTTATTAAAGTATCTTTCCCCTCTGTTTTCTGTGTTTTTGCTTCTGTATCCATGAGATCAACTTCATGCCGCTTGGTGAACAAAGCCTGCCTGTAACATCACGTCCTATTATAGACGTCCTATTATCTCCGCTCTAAAGAACCGGGTTAAGCCGAAAGCTGACGCTTTAATGAAACTGTGACACTGCTAATTGCTGTCAAAGGGAGGACGCGTGTGTTTCTGGCAGCAGTGAGTGTGTGTTCTCGCTGTTCCCAAACCTGAGCAATCCGTTTCCACGGCCCTTGCACTCGCTCGCCGTCTCTCTGACACTTAAATTGCAAAGAGGGTTGTGTGTGACAGACGCAGAGCTCAACAGATAGTGTTCAAGATGCCACGGCGCGGGACGAACCCTCATCAGAGATCATTTCCCATCGGGTCTCGGCGACAGGCCTGTGATTATACAGACAGTGGGACATTTGGAGTTGGTAAGATGTGCGATTACGTGTAGTTTTGCTGAGGCCACATGGCACGGATTGCTGAACACACAGCTGTTTATCCTCCTGAAAATCAACCGTCAGCACTTTTTACACACTGAGCTTCATCCCAGGACGGAATGGGAAGTTAGTCTTGTTGTAATTATGGGACCAGTATATGTGAGAGCACAATAGTTTGGGGTCCGCAAAACAGTAAAAGTCCTTCAATTATTTTGTTACATATGTATATGTGTGCTTGAAAAAGAAAAATGTGTTATTTACAGTGTTGTGTTAGTTACTCTAAAAAAGTAATTAATTACTAGTTACTAATTACCTCTTCAACAGTGTAGTTAGATTACTGTACTAATTACTCTCTCTAAAAAGTGTTTAATTACTTTAAATTACTAATTACTTTCAAAATCCCACATCAATCTCAACCAGCCGGATAATACAAGGATAGACATGAATCTGTTTTAATTTTTTCAAATAAATACTATAAAATTGCATGAATTATCCTTAAACTGACCAAGGTGGAGAAGGTTACATTATAAAAACATACTTTTTAGCATCAGACAATACATTTTGATGTTAAACCCACTATTGTTTTATGTCTGATCTCAAGACATTTCACACTTTTATCATATTTTACACGAATTCATTCGAATTTGTACGAGTGCGGCCGTAATATTTAGACACCTCATAAAATGCTTATGAATCAATGTGAGATCGGATTGATCTATACACAGTATTTACATCAATTACATCAGTAATTAAATTACAGATAAATGAAGAGTAATCCCTTACGTTACATTTTCAAGGGAAAAGTGATTAAACTACATTAACTAATTACTTAGTGATTAGTTACACCCAACACTGGTTATTTATATATAAAATATTTGATGTAATATAAATTATGTATAAATATGCATGCATGCAAAATAATTATACACAGTACACACACATATATTATGTAAACAAACTTTTATTTTGGATGCGATTAATCGTTGTACAGCCCGACTATAAGTGTGTGTGTGAAACTTTTCACGGCCAACGCTGTTCACAGATGGTTGGTTTATCGGTGACACAGTCGGGCGATACTGAGGCAGATTCGCGCTCGCGGGACGAGACCTTTGCGAGAGCCGGTGAGCAGGACTTCGGTGGAGCTTCGGGCCGAGCGTGACCTTCTCTCTGCAGGAGAGCTGTGGGAATATCACTCCGCCACAACACACAGATCCACACGCCACTAGATCATGTCTCCGTCAGGGGGACGGCGTGTCAGCGCTGACCTTTCGCAGACGTGTGTGTGTGTGTGTGTTTTAGTGGCACGCTGTCAACCACCTGCTGCGTGTTTCTCCGGGTCCACAGCTTCTGATCTTTTCAGTGCAGACCCTCAGATCCGTCATCTGTGCGTGTTTACCTCGGGTTCCCAGCCGCTCGTGTGCATATTCTGCCCTTTTACAGTCTTGATGTGTTTAGAACAGGTTTTCCTGCTTGAATGTTGATTATTCTCCTCATATTCTCCATTGTTGCGGCTCCTCTCTTCCCAGTCTGTCAGTAACGCTCTGTTTACTTCCTGTCTTTATGAAGCCCCTCCTCCTGAAAAGCACACTGTGCTCTGATTGGTCGGCTGGAGCAGTGCGTTGTGATTGGTCGAGCGCTTCTAGTGTGTTTAGGAAAGTCCCGCCCCTTTCCATAACCGCCAGTTTAACACACTACTAACTAACTCAACCAGGCCCCGCCCCTTTATTCTATGCATTAATTATTATAATGAGGAATATTGTGATGTGTTCAAACTCAAGACTACAATGGAGGCGTTTCAGGAGTTCAGAAACACTGATACAGAGGAGAACTGGAGCTTTCCATGATCACACACTGAAGAGATGAAGATGAGGAACAGATATATATATATATATATATGGCCTGTTTAAATCATAATTGTGAGTTCCTCTTTAGTGTGACACCTAAACACTGGAGTGTCCCTTTGAATCGCAGCTCTGATCTTAATTAGACGAACCTTGAATCAGTTGCAGTTCCACAGGGATTTCTTTTGATGTTTCGCTGAAAGCTCCAATTATTGCGTCGGATGCATCGGAAAACCTTCGGCTGGCCTGATTTCTGTGAGCTGAACATCGGAGAATAAGCAGGTCAGATTTCTCCTAAACTCTCCAGCGCTGGGATATTACAGCTCGACATCCATGAGTCCTCGCCGGGATATAGACGACACAATAACAATGACTACAGCTAAAATTAGAAGCAAAAACATCTCAATGGGACTAAAATAACCCTCAACCGTTATGATTAGAAGCGAGAATACTAACGATAATCGATGTTAAACTGTTGTGATCAGGAGTGAAAGCTCAAGAAAACTCAACTTCTGGAGTTATTTTCCCCTGAGAGGAGAGTGTGTCGAACCCCGGTTGATAAGCGTCTCGGGAGTCGTGTGTGTGTGTGTTTCACATTGAGATTTGTTGCTGAATGCTAAATGAGAAGCTTAGGGCTGTCAAACGCTGGTACTTCAATTTAAGTTCATTTAGTGTGAGCCGTTAATAATGAATGAACAAGCTGAAGTCAATTGTGCAGGTTCATTTGTCGCCATATTGATTACAGCGCTCGCACCAGAGAGTGTGTGTGTGTGTGTGTGTGTGTGTGAGTGAGAGAGTGTGTGGCCAAACTGGGTGAACTATGTGTGTGTGGTCGAACTGGGTGAAGTGTGTGTGTGTGTGTGTGTGTGTGTGTGAGGGAGATTTCCTCATGTTTCTCCGGGGAAGCATTGCCTCATCTCAGGAGTTTTGCTGTCCGTTCCCGTCGGGATCTTGGCTTTGACTGCACAGCTCTTTTTAATAATAAACTTCACTGAGGAAACATGCAGTCAGCAGTGTGTGTGTGTGTGTGTGTAGTACTCAGTGTTTCAGATGTGTTACTGCCCTGAAATACTGGTTGTGAGATTCTTCGGGAGTTTTCCAGGAGATTTCTGTGTCGCCATGGAGACACTCCTGCTATTGGGAGTATCATGATATTTTGGGATGTCCATTTTGCATTTCAACTTTGCAGTTTGCAAGACAATGGTGCCTGTTGTAGAGTTTGTGCACGTTGTTTTCATTCAAATTCATTTTTAAAATGTTAATTTTACCCACAAACTATTGTTACCGTGAAGTATTAGTAAAGTGCGACTATTATGCTTTGTAACTTGGAACTTTCACTCAGTGTGTAATAAAGCGGTTTGTGAATATAAAATGTCTGCAAAGTTTTAAACCTTTATTGTTCACTAAAAGAAAAAAGTTATTCTGAACTGAAACGAGTAGTTAGTAATTCCAATCTCACTTTACTTTCTGACCAATCACAGCAGAGCAGCGCTCAGAGAGGCGGAGCTTAGAGAGACTGAATCTACACAGAAGCGTTTCAGAGCTGAAGCTGCAGTGGAGATTATGAGGACATTACAGTGTTTCTGAGCGTTGGTGAATGTGAATCTGTTGTAGGAGACTCAGAAACAACATTAGGAAACTTTAAAAGGGCACTTTAAAACTATAACTGTGTGTTTCTGCCCGAAAGCTCGTTTTTGAGATTCTTCTGGAGGCGTTTTCCAGCAAATGTAGCTGTCGCCATGTTTTACAGATCGAAATGCTTTTTGAGCTATTATTGCCGAACCTATTCCATATTGACTTTTGTTTTATTCAGCAATGTAAAACTGTAGTGATGTTCAGAGCAATCCCGAGCGTGATGATGCGATCCGGTCAACTCGAGTGCGGCGCGTTCTGATCCATTAGGAAAGGCTGTATGATAATAAACCCTGTTTAAAGCATGTAGAGTGGAAATGAGATGGAGATTCTCTCTTTGAATAATCGTCTGCTATTCATGAGCCGCTGTTCCCCTGCTCCTCGGGCTCCTCTGAAAGCAGGTCAGGATTAGACGCTCTCCGACGGCTGCTTGCGTATTATCTGAACATTAATATCATCTCGGAGGCCCAGATGGAAGTTTATTGGAGGAGTTTCTGCTTTGGAGATTAAGACGTGACCCGGGTCTGCTTATCCTCTTAAACATCTCTCTAAATCTTCTCTTCCATCTTTGCATTTATGATACGTCTTAATCCTCACGACTGAGATGATTGACAGGTGGCAGGAGAATTGGCGTGAGGTCAGGAGGGGATTCTGAACCTCATGAAGAACACGTCCAGGTCACAGCTCATTCGATTGTGCATCAACACGAGGCCACTGTGACATAACTTTTAGTTGTTTTTTTACCCCAAAAACATTGTTACAGTTTTTTCCAATTGCTAACACACAATTTTGCAAACTAGTCTGGTTTTATCAAATTACAAAACCACAAAATACCTCATATATCCTGCAAAATGAAGCACTGAAGCATTATCAAAATCAAACTTTTGCATGAACTGGCACACACTTCATTCATATTACCAGATTTTTGCCTGAACAACTACACACTGTTGGGCATAATGAAAAGCACTCCTATCTTTACTATGCTTTGCCATAATACTCAAATATGCATCAGATTGTTCATTTGCAGACACACACATGCTGTTGAAACTTCATTTTACATTAATGTATTTTTTCACTACAGTAAACAAGTCAGTGCAACGTATGCACAGCAGAAATATTTACATGGGACTGAAAAAAAAAACCAGTAAACTGAAAAAGAAACTTCCATTAAATATATTACAGTAAAAAAAAAAGTGGCAAGAAAAATAATTTTTTATAGTTTTATAGTGCTTACATCCTGATTGAAGTGTTAAATATGGCCAGATGGCACATGTAATTGGCCAATTAGCTCATGTAGTGTCATTTTGAATGGTAGTGTTTTGAAATGGCAAACATGTGACTTTATGTCAGATTGTTGTGTCTTATGCAGAGAACTGTGCTCAGTGCATTTAAAAAAGTGGCATTTTGAAATGCAAAATGTGTGTAAAGCAGAAAATGTGTTTAGACTTTTGGAAACTTGAGAAGAAGTTTTGCTCTCTGTGTGTCCGTTTAAAGAATTGTGCTGTGCGTGTCATTTTAGTGTGTTAGCAACTGGAAAAAACTGTAATCATTGTTAATTCTCATCAATACATACTAGGTCATATTTCACCCCCATCTCAATAGAAATATGCAAGAAATGATGATGATCATGACGGTAATGAAGGTCTGCGATAAGCAGAAGCTCCAGGCGAGGTGGAGCTCGTGTCCTGAGGTGTTGGTCTCTGAAGCGCTGACGGATCCGAGAAGACAAGCGTCGTATGAGGATGAACACCGCCGGGCACTCGCTGCCATTTAACCACTGACATTTCTGTCATCCCGCTCTCCGTTTCTGTCATCCCTCTCTCCACCTGTCCATCCAGTGACCCTGACCCTGGGGGAAATGCATCAATATGTATGGTGGTGGATATATACATGCATACAGATGATGTGTTCATTTGATCAGAAATACAGTGAAATATTATTCTAATGTAAATCATCAGTAAAGTGTCATTTATTATAATTTCTTCAGTGTCACATGATCCTCCAGAAATCACTCTGATTTCTGATTATCATCAGAGTTGGAGACTTATTTTTGTGGAAACTGATATTTTAATATTTTGACGAGACGTGAGTTCAGAAGTTCAGCTTCTTTGTTTCGAAAAACATCGGCTGTTTGCGTCCTCTAATGGCCAGAAGCAGTGTGTGATCGGCTGTATGAAATATGAATGGCCGATAAAGCGTCCTGTCGTCTGTCGTCAGGTGTGTGTGTGTGTCTCTTTATTTCTGCTCTAATAACCGGCGTGTGGAGTCCATGAGCGCGAGCGCAGCGCGACACCAGATGAAATATGCAGACGTGGGCCGTGAGTTCTGCTCGGCAGGTTTGTCCTCATGAAATATGAACGTGTGCGAGCGGATGCTGTCGTGTCGGGCGATGGTCTCGCTGTGCCGGATCCCCCGGCCGCCGCTGTTGTGACCCGGGTTGTCGTTTTGCATGTTTCTCCAGAACAGGGGGAGAAGATCTAGTGGACAGTCTGACATTCTCCGACTCCAGGCGCTGCCCTCAATCACACACACGCACACCAGCCAAATGCCAAGTGGCCCTTCGAGATCTCCACCTCGTCTTCCTCCAATCTGCCTTTCTCTGCCGAACTCTTACTGATGTGAGGAAGAAGAGTTTCCTAATGCAGCGAATCATCATCCACAATTAAAGTGTGTGTTTGTGGTGTGAAGATGTGTGTGTGTGGTGTGAAGACTTATTTTGTAAATATAAATACACACATATGCATGTATATGTATTTATATATAATATATATAAATACAAATATTTTATATAAAAAAAATAACACATTTTTCTTATATACATGCATGTGTGTGTTTACTTATACTAGACACATGCATGTGTTATGTAATCACAAACTTTAATTTTGGATGTGATTCTGGATGCCCAGCATTAGTAGATATATTGATTAATATTCAAAAATACTGTTTTGTATATACATACTAATTGATGTGTTAAAGATTATTCACACTTTGAATATCTATATTTTTATGCCAATTATTTTTATTTGCTATTGATTTTATATTTATTTTTAGATTAATAGAGTGAATAAAATAATTTCTCAGTTTTCAGGGAAGTAAATTCACGCTGTTGGATTTACTCAGAAATATTCTTGTAAGCCATTCTTCAATAATCTATCTTTGTATTCATTATTATTACAGTGAATCTTTTTTACATACATACATACATACATCATCCGGGGCCGGGTCTTTTTTATAAAGATAAAATAGTCAATAAAAATAATTTCTGATTTTTCTTTTTAAATATTTTTTGTTTTATTTTAGGGTAGGCCTACGTACATATCCAAAAGTCTGTAAGATTTACTTTATTCAGTAAATTTCGCAAACCGTGACAAAGAATTAGGAAAAGCAAGCGACATTAAACACGGGGTTGTGTTTTCTTGTAACCGAGCTCTGCCGTTTAAAGCTGATTTCTTCAGTGTGTTTGTCTCTGTGTAAACAGCACTCGTGTTTTCTAGATCAGTTTGCAATTTTGCATCTTCTAATCGTCACCAGCGTCCAGCGGAGATTTATGCAGCCGCCTGGAGGCCGTGAATCAGCCGCGAATGCTAACAACGCTAGCTTCCAATTGTGTTTGTTTGCGGCGATTATATCGACTCGCTGATCTCTCCACGTCTCCTGTGCCCTTCACACTGCAGGATCAGAGCGGGAACAGATCAAAGCACATGACTTACACACACACACACACACACACACACACACACACACACACACACACACACACACACACACACACACACACACCAATCTGAGGGACTGTGGGTGTAAAATCAACGCTATTTTACTTTATGCATATTTGGAGAAACTACAACTAGTCATGACTGTGTCCATGTTCAGTAATATTGTGTACATGAGCCGAAGATGAGTCGTGCAGACCCGAGTGTGACAGAGATGTGCCTCAGGCGACGTCTACATTAATACGGAGAGTCGGAGACAATAGAAATATTAAAACACTCCCTGTCAAACCAAAGTGTGTTAGTGTGGAAAAGGCCTGAGTTTCAATGAGTAAAGTCGTTATCAACATCAAAACATGTCAGTGTTGTGAGGAGTGTGTGTGAGTAAAACATGTCAGTGTTGTGAGGAGTGTGTGTGAGTAAAACATGTCAGTGTTGTGAGGAGTGTGTGTGAGTAAAACATGTCAGTGTTGTGAGGAGTGTGTGTGTGAGCGCTGGACATGAGCTTCGGCTGCGAGTGTGTTCAGGGAGGAGTTCTGGCTGCGATTCCTGAACTTTGTGCACAATCAATGTTCCGTTTATAGAAATCAATGCGAGGGCAAATGTTCAGGGAAACACGAGCCTTTAGAAACACGGTGTGTGTTAAGAAGAGAGAGAGGAAACACACTCAGGGAGAGAGAGAGTGTGAAGCTCTAAATCCTGCTGTCTGTTCGACAGTGTTTCTCACCAGTGGTGTGTGTGTTTGTGTGTGTGTGAATGGTGGCCTGTAGGGTCTGTGTGTGTGAATGGTGGCCTGTAGGGCCTGTATGTGTGTGTGTGCATGGTGGCCAGGCCGGTTGAGTCATGTGACCCTATGGCTCTCTTCTGATTCGCTGTCACTTCTCATCGGTTCCCGCCGCTGGTGTCGTGAGGATCCTGGCGAGTGAGACATCGACACACTTCAGTGAACTCATTATCTGCTGCTTACACTCATTCCTGTCCATCTATCTATCTATCTATCTATCTATCTATCTATCTATCTATCTATCTATCTATCTATCTATCTATCTATCTATCTATCTATCTATCTATCTATCTATCTATCTATTCATCTGTCTGTCTGTCATATCTATCCGTCTGTCTGTCTATCTGTCATAATTTATTTCAAAATGTATTTCCAGTTCAGTAATAGTACCAGTTCCAGAAGTCAGTCTTCAGTAAATGCATTACTGTAACGTTAGTTTGCTCAGTGCGTCTCCGCTGGCTCGAGTCCAGGTTCTTGCCCTCTTTGTGATATATATCGTGATTAACTCAAAATCAGGATCTGTTCCTTATATCCATCAGATGAATATAAGCTCCTATTCTCTGTGCAGATGTCCAGCCAGATCGTCTTATTCACTCAAATTTATGCTCTCACTTAAAGATCATCTGGATTTAGGGAAATTTAATCCCGACTCGATGACTCCGACAGCGCTGAGATTTAATCAGAAAACACGGCGAGGACATATTCATCCGCTCAGGCCATTGTTCGCAGTTGTGGTCTGTGGTCGTAAATCACAGCGCTGTGGTCTGTCCATTACACTGGCAGTCTTTATTACTCCAGTTCCCTCTGCAAGCTCCTGGAATTAATTAAGCACCGTTAGACGATGAAACGGTTAATTATTCAGCTCCAACTTTTAATTTCATTAACTTTGTGTTTATGCAGCACTTTTTTCTTTGTGCACTTTTGTTTTTGTGGTGGAGGATGACAAATGTTGTGGCCCCGTTTGTCAAGCCTGGTGTTTTCCGCTCGGCTGCACCAGGCTTTTCCTTTTCCGTTCCCTTTTTCCCGGAGCGTATCTTCAGGAAACAGGGAAGAATGTGTAAAGGAGAAGGGAGGGGTGTCGCCCTGTCCCGAGGGAACGATCCCAGATAATGACCAGAAATGACCCAACGACCAGCCAGACACGTCCAGCCCCGCAGAAACACTGTCACCGAGATGCAATTAGAGTTTTAATTAGTGTGTGTGTAAGTTTTGTTAAAGATTTGGTAATTTTGTTGGTTTTGTCATTTTTATTAGTTTTTTTTAAGTACATAATTTGTATATTTTTTATAATTAATAATTTAATAATTTAATTGTAATAGTTAGTGCGCCCAGTTACACTAAATTAAAATGAGAAATCTTGCCTAGGCAGCTAATTGAAAATAACATATTTTATTTCATTGTTTTTTCATTTCTATTTGTTTTTTAATCTGTCTAAATAGTTTTTATTTATTTTCAGTTCCGTATTAGTTATTTTAGTACATCAAGTTACACTAAATGAAAATGAGAAATTGGAGGCAAAGGTGTTCTAGGTGGTTGCTTGGATATGAAGGTGTTCTGGGTGGTTGCTAGGGTGTTTTGGGTGGTTGCCAGGGTGGTTTGGTTGGTTGCTAGGGTGTTTTGGGTGGTTGCTAGGCTGTTTTGGGTGGTTGCCAGGGTGGTTTGGTTGGTTGCTAGAGTGTTTTGGGTGGTTGCTAGGGTTTTTTGGGTGGTTGCCAGGGTGGTTTGGGTGGTTGCTAGGGTGTTTTGGGTGGTTGCCAGGGTGGTTTGGGTCATTGCTAGGAGGTTGCTAGGGTGGTTCTGGGTGATTTCAAGTAACATAATTAGTTTTTTATAACTTTATTAACTGTAATAAGAAACATTTTCTTGCTCAGAAGTCGCTCTTTTTCTGCTCACAGATTTTCCTGTTTGATCTCTATTTAATCTCATTACTGTGCAGGAGAAAGAACTGAGATTTTAAACGATCTTGTCAGTGGTATGAGCCCGTCATCACAAGCCCTGTGTGTGTGTGTGTGCTCTGGCCCGTGGAGAGCAGTGCAGAGGAAGGACAGGGTGATGTTTGTGGAGTAAATCAGCGCTCAGACACACACACACACACACACGCACTATCAGCTCTACAGAAGTGTAGTTTCCCGGGTGTGGCGCGCTCAGCTCTTATCGTCTGGATACTGAACCGTCAAACACTGGCGCTGTGGGAAAGATTACAAGATGAGCTAATGGAAGCTCCTGTGAAACTAGATACTCAAGCTACAAGCTTCTTGCAATTTAATAACAGCGTGCAGGTTTGTAATATCATGAACTAAACGAGTGAATTAAGGAAAGGTTTGAGAAGTGATCTGTGAACGTGGGAGGAGTCATTGAATCAGTGCCGCCGCGTCTATTCTCTGATAAGAATGAGCACACTCGTGTTCCTTTAGCTGTTTTACAGACAATATCTGTGCATCATCTCGCTCATACAGACACACAAGAACAAAGTGAAGCATCAACGGCAAACCCACAGAGCCTCTATTGTTCAAGCGGACGCAGGTTTGAGGAAGAAATGCATTGCGTTTCCCTGCAATTTTCTTATTACTCTGCAATCATTTCATTGAGCATCGATCAGTTCCGGCGTTCTCCAGGGCGATCGTCCTCATGTTCGAGCCGAGGAACAGAGAGCCTTTCATGACACTCCAGATTAGCATTGAATTTGCAATTCAGTCACATGAGGCCGAAGATGGAGAACTCGAGCCAGTGCAGCAGTTTCTGGCTAATCTTCCACTCGTGCACTTTAAAAACCATCGCTTCACATAGAAATACTCGCTGAATTAACACACTCTGGGTTAAAAACAGGCCCGGGTTTTACCCAGCAAACTGGGTTGTTTATTTTCTCATTTTAGTTCTAGCTTTTATTTTCCTTTTTCTTTTTATCTTTTTTTTTTACTTCATACATGAATTGATGTTTACAAATTCACTTAAATCCTCTGAACATTTTTTAAAAACACTCCATACACCCACTGGCTTGCATGAAAATTCCTTTATTTTCCATAGTATATATATATATTTTTTTATAGTTTTAATACATATTGCATCAATTTAAGTTTGTTTACAATCACTGGGTTGTTACATCTGACCCAGGATCTGGGTTACACAAAAAACTGGGTTGTTATGCCTGACCCAGGATCTGTATAACACAAAAACTACCCAAACACTGGGTTGTTACGTCTGACCCAGGACCTGGGTAACACAAAAACTACCCAAACACTGGGTTGTTACGTCTGACCCAGGATCTGGGTTACACAAAAACTACCCAAACACTGGGTTGTTACGTCTGACCCAGGATCTGGGTTACACAAAAACTACCCAAACACTGGGTTGTTACGTCTGACCCAGGATCTGGGTTACACAAAAACTACCCAAACACTGGGTTGTTACATCTGACCCAGGATCTGGGTTACACAAAAACTACCCAAACACTGGGTTGTTACATCTGACCCAGGATCTGTATAACACAAAAACTACCCAAACACTGGGTTGTTACATCTGACCCAGGATCTGGGTTACACAAAAACTACCCAAACACTGGGTTGTTACATCTGACCCAGGATCTGGGTAACACAAAAACTACCAAAAAACTGGGTTGTTGTCTGACCCAGGATATGATACCAAATTTGTCATTATAGCAATAACAGAAGCAAAGATATGGGCCTCTCAAGCATTTTAAAAAATGTGCGTATATAAGATACAAAATGTGATCTCACTTGTATCTTAGGATAAGTGTATGTCTATGGCACTAAGGGGACCTTTCCATCATGCCTTGATTTCAAAAGTCACTTAACCTCCCGACTATAAAGCAAAAACTTAAACAATTGACCCAAAAGTCTCAACCCAGGATTTGGGTAGAAAAAATAACCCAAGATTTTTTCGAGTGCAGCAGAAGTTCAGAGTTTTGTGTGAGAATTATCATGACATTGGCAAACTGTTGGCTCGTTAGTGATCCGACTCAGAATCTCAAACATCTGACACCAAACCTCCAGCTGTCCATCGGGTCGTCTCGGGGAAACGGTCAGTTCTTAAACTTTTCAATTGTTCAGATGTTTCCTGAGGAGCATTTACAACAGACCCAGATTCCACATTGAGATCTGAGATTGTTGAGCACTGTTGGAAACACTGAGGTTTTACTCTCTGAGCGTGGATCTGCAGAACCGTGGTCTCGGGAGCTTCTGAAGAGCCGTGTCCCGCTGAGGCCAATCCTCTCGGGAAGGACTGACACAACTCTTGGAATTCTCATTATTCCCGTCTTTTAAAAGCCTTGAACGTTTAGGAGAGGTGTGTGTATAGCAGGGCCGTGTGAGGACAGCAGGGACAGATGCGCTGTGTAAATATTACTGAGCCGCTGTGCTTGTCCTCAGGTTTGTTCGGATAAACAGCGACTTTATTTCGTAAGCAACTTCAGTCTGTTTACAGCCACTCTTATTCCTGACCGGCGTTCACTCGGACTCCTTCAACACGCCTCACTTTATCTGTTTATTCCCATTAGTTTAGACATATGAGCAGAACTCAGGTCTCAGATCAGTGGATATTTGACTGGTTTGGTCCGTCCTTCTGTTGGACTCTCACACATGAATTATGTTGAATATCTGTCAGCTGTTAAATTCAACTACACAATTAGATAATACCAGTTTAGCTCAAGCAATGCTTCATGTTGTTCAGTGTGTGTGAGAAAACAGAAAACACACTTCAGCAGAACATCATCAGCTCAAAGTGGAGGAATCATTATTGGTCACACACACGTTTGAAGAATATTTGTGTGTAATATGTCACAGTTTACTTTATTTTGCTCTCCTCACTCACTCCATAGTGTCCTGATCACACTAGTGAACATATTTTTTGTTTGACTGTATATCTAAATGAAGTTTTGAATAATTGCTTTCAACATTGAGCGCATGAAGATCCTGATTGAGTCTCATTGGATAAAACAGGCTGACTCTAAACTTTACCAATTCATAATTTACACGACGGCTCTTCAGCCATAATAATTATATTTCAGAGAAAACAGCTTCTTTTCCATAAATCCCCATGATAATCCTCCCAAATCGCCAAAATGTTGCCGGCGGCTTAAACTCCTGATTGAAGACCGAGACGAGGAACAGAATTCTATTAAATATGCCTGGCAAAAACAGATGGCTACTCAAACGACATCATTTCCTCTCCTCAGAGGATAAGCGGGTCACGGGACGTCCTGCGGTCAGACACGGGTGCGGGGTTACGGACGGAGAACAACAGTGTTGTGTGACTCGCATTACAACTAACTTGAGTTGCGTAATTAGATTTACGTTTTTCAAGTAACTAGTAAAGTAACGCATTACTTTTAATACTTGCAACAAAACATCTTGGTTTCTTTTTTTTAAAAATAAGTAACACAAGTCACTTTGTTTTCCCATTTATTGCCTCACTGACAGATCTCTCGGCTTCGTGTTGAGACATATCGAAGTGTAGAGGCGTGTGAGTGTGTGTGTGCTGTTTGTTCACATGATGGTTATTGTAGTTATAGACTAAATGTGAGCATTTACTCATCTCACTGGAAAAAAAAAACAGATTCAGTATTCCTCAAAATGAATAAAATCAGTGAAATGCGAAATCAGAATACTGCGAAAACCTCCATAATTAAATAGTTCAAACAAAACAAATATAGCATTTAATCTCACTTTATTGACCAATGCTAGCCTGACTTCGTCATACTCATATTCTAGTCTGAACTTCCCGACCAAAAAATGTTGTGGGCGGGGTTCGGGCTGGCATCCAATGGGCTATATGCACGCATAAATTCCGCATTTGACGCAAGGATGCTCGTCCATTTCCGGTTGTGGAGATTAAAGAGGAGGTAAACCGAGGAAAACGGGATTATGGCAGAGTCTTTAAAATTTACTGTTCTCCAAATGAAACGTACATACGTTTAGATGTAATTTTATATATAGTTATAGCCTATTTATTTAATATAATTTTAAAAATAAGCATAAACACAACGAGGGGTGTATGTTTTATCTGTTTTTGTGACTAACGTTTCTTTATAACCATGGAGTATAAAATTCAATATAAATTCTCGGTATTGCATTGGACTCTACGATCGGCGGAAGTTATCGAGCATCCTTACACCTTCACCGGAAATACCGCCGTGCCGAGAGCCTATGCTTTATTCACGGCAGCGCCATCTTTGATTTTTAATGAGAATGAAAGCGAGGCTGTAAGGGATAGACTTGCATCTCTTTAATGGGCTGTACTGTTATTTAATGTGTTTTCGGATTGTTCTGCTCATGAAACAATGGAAAAATATTGGGGCGGGTAAAGAAATTGTCACTTTATTTGCGGGGCGGGTCATTAGCCTAATTTTTTTTTTTATCCATTTATGTTGCTTGCAATTTCCAGCCTATATTAAATATTTGGGAATATCTATTTTCATATTTGATAAGGTTATTTGATAAGGTTACAATACGATTGCCGTAGCATTGTAACTTCCGTGAGGTGAGGCTCCTAAACCTTTGGTGTCACGTGACACGTCACGAAAGCGGCGCGCCAAGCAGCTCCCGCCGCCAGCCGGGACAACAACAACAACGGAGAAATATAAGTGAAGATGGAAGACGAGGTGCGGGAGAAATTGAGCTTGGGAATATACACGATTAAAAGAAAATAAAGGTCAGGCTGCTATTTCTAATGTTTGGGATCGGTTCTCATGAGTAATTGCAGAAGGAGACAACAGTAGTCTCGGCTAACGTTAACGTTACCGGAAGTGCAACTTGTGTGAAAAATATACAAACAGTAGCGCCACAAAATGGGCACTTCCAGCATGTCAAGACATATTTGTGGGTGGGGGGTCTAAAAAAAAAAATGGTTTAGCCTATTAGATGAATACGAATGCTGCTTTGTAAATGTTGAAAATGTTTATTAATATGACTTGATATTATATATCAATATATCATTTAATATCAATATAATAGTGATTTCTGAAGGATCATGTGACACTGAAGACTGGAGTAATGATGATAAATTCAGCTTTGATCACAGGATATAAATTACACTTTACTGTATATTCACAGAAAACAGATGAGCACTGCAATAATATTTCATAATTGATGTATTTTTCAAAAAATAAAAACAGACTTTGTGTGCAGAAGAGACGTATTTTGAAGCATTCCAAACTATAGTATAGTATGTATATATTTGATAAAAAGTGCTTATATTTTCCACTTTTTCGTGTAATATTCTCTCCTTTGGTTCAGTATATTATGGAGAACACGCAGCTTTTAAAAGCTAATCAAGAATGACAGCGGCGGCCTCAAACAGCACTAGATGTTTGTCTTGCATAATTAAATGAAATTAAAATGATTAAAAGTAATTAAAATGTATGCGCCAAATAATTGAGAAAACAATCTCGTTTGAAGCCTGAAGAACTTTGGTTTTAACGGTGAAAGTTAGTTGTTGAGCCGTTCCTGCAGTACTAAAGCTCATTAGTGCTGTTGTTTTCCTCCCTGATTCCCAGATCAAACGGAAACACTCCGGTTTCTGGAGCGCCGGCTGTTCCTCCGGGTCTTTTCTGGCGAGGTTTGGACAAATTGGACCCGTTTGAGGCAGACACACACACACACACACACATATATTAGAGCGACCAGTGTTGGGAGTAACGTGTTACAAAAGTAATACATTACAGTAACACATCACTTTTTGCTGTAACACAGTAGTGTAAGGCATTACAAATCAATTTTCGGTAATATTTTATTTTATAATTTTATTTATAGATCATTGTAAATATTAATAAAATACATAATAGAAAATAAAAGTACATTTTACTAAATTACTCTTGGATTACTCTTTAAATATTGTTTTTGTCTCTCAATCCAGATTCTTTAATCATTTTCATATCTGCCATTTTTGCAAGAGAAAATACTCTAATGCAATAACTTATTTAAATCAAGATCAGATAAATGCTCTTTAGATTATTAAAATGAAAAAAGGTTGTTTTCATAATTTCTCAAGGGAACAAAAGAGTAAGACAAACATCTGGAAGCTTCATTTCCACGAGTGTAATATAATAATTGTCATGAAAATAACGCCACAATGATGCAACAGTTTTTCTAATGGTCTTTAAACCAAACTCATGGACATGTCGGGTTTCATGATCCTAATGTAAACGTGACGTTTGGAGACTCTAACAGGATCTGTGTGTGTTACTGTTCATTTGCTCAGGCTGTGTGTGTGATCATGACATGCGTACATGGGAATTGCAGTGCAGAGGTGTCACGATGTGTGTGTCAGAACACCGTATGAAGTCGAGCGATCATCCTCCTGACAGCGACACACTCAGATCAAGAGAAATCCCTCAGCAAACCGTCATGCCAGAAACCGAGGCTGGTCTGTGGATGTGATGTAGTTGATGGTGTAAATGTGGCGTCTGCGTGAGGATGAAAGAGTAGAGATGACAGATTCAGAAATACACTGAGCTCAGGCTGGTTTCCTCGAGATGTATTTCCATAAAAACTTCACAACACTGAGAATGTGTTTCTGCCTTCCAAAGATGTTGATATTGGCAGAACGGCACGCTTTTATTAGTATCGTATTAGAGGATTAAAGCGCCTCTCTGCTATGTAAGTGTGTGTGTGTGTTAATGTGTGGCTCTGCTCTCCCCCAGATGACTGTCTCCTGCAGAAGTCCTTCAGCGAGTGCGGATACACCCAAGGCAAAGACGACGACTTCAACTGGGAGCAGATGAACACCCGGCAGAAGCCCACGCCGGACCCCTGGCTCCCCACAGGTCAGATCCGATCCATTCCCACACACAGAGTAACGTTTCTGAAAGTTGTTTTTAGTATTTTGAGTCATAATAAAGGGTGGAATTCCTTGTATGGGCACTTTAGATTACACACACACACACATATAAATCAGGTGTGTGTTTCCCCAAAGCATCGTTAGCCAACTACTTTCGCAAGTTCCGTCGTTATCATCAGCTCTGGTGTCCTTCTGTCTTTTATAAATCTGATAAAACTGGAAACTCTTCAGAGATATGAATGATGCCATAGTTCTGTACAGGCGATCAGCAGAAAGTGTGTGTGTGTTCTGTGTATAATCAGATTTATGCTGGATGAATTCTAAATCTGGCAATTTTATAATGGTTATTAAGACACGCGTTACACACACTCATGTGACGCCTGGAAACGAGGCTCTTTGTCACACACTAATACATTTTCCCATTAGAATTCGTAAGAACGGAACCTCCTGACAGCGAGAAACACACACACACACACACACACACGCGCACGGCTCCTGCTGGGTAATGCTGTTCTCTCTGATGAACTGACAGCGATTAGTCAAGCTGCCGGTTTCCTCGAGAAACGTCGAACCCGTGAACGCGAGATGAGTTCGGTGAAGCGTAAGAAACCAGCATGGGAAAGTATCGGTCCAGGTAAACGGATTGCATTCAGTTGGTTGGAAATGCTTTAGCAATATATTGAAACAATTGTTGTGCCAATAAAGCACAATTGAATTGAATTGGTCCCAGTACAGCTCATAAGCCCCGCTCATAAGTGTGAGAGTGAGTGAGAGTTAGAGTGTGAGAGTGAGTTTGAGTGTGTGTGTGTGTGTGAGTGTGAGAGAGTGAGTGTGAGAGAGTGAGAGTGTGAGAACATACACTAAACACACACTCACTCACAGCCTAAGACCTACACACATGTATATAATGTTCAATATTTTTCTTTTTTATGTATATATATATATATATATATATATATATAGATGATTTCTAAATCCATTTTATTTTATTTATTAATCTGTTCATTTTATTATTATTGTTTTATG